>NW_028145186.1:0-106623 GCF_050947405.1 Trichoderma evansii | reverse complement strand
TGTGCCCACACTTCGGGGGGGGTCCTCATCTTGCATAATCAACCCTTTCATTTCACATCTTTTTTTTTGTATCTTAATTCACGGGTAAAAAAACTTTTTTTTTTTTTTTTTTTTTTTTTTTTTTTTTTTTTTTTTTTTTTTTGCTTCTCTTGTGTAGATAATTTCTCGGGTTGCGTCTGGATATCAGCCCAACGTAAAGCAGCCAGTTTCAAATTCTCCTATCTTCCGAGCCCAACTGTGTAGGTTGTCGGGATCGCCGTGTTTTCTTTCGCCACCCACACTTCCCTGTAAACGAGCACGAAAAAGAAGGCGAAAATGGAAGAAAAAAAATTCTTCTATGCATTAGCCCAGTCCAGCTTCGAGCTGAATCCTTGGCGTGCCCAACAGAAAGTTTTCATCAATAGAGTAGGTAGCATCGCTTCTGCTAGTGACGGCTCGGGCTTCTGTTGTAGAACGCACGAGCCTAGTTGGCACCATGTAATTCGCTCCTCTGCGAATAACAAACAAACAAATCACATACGGAGCTTCATCACTCAACACGGAACGTGGTCCATGCTCTTCTGGCCAGCTTGTACAGGTGTTATCGAATGCCAGGATCCGCAGATAGCATGTGGCAAATACTCGCCCAGTTTCGAGGTTTCAGTGACTAACAACGGGTCCTGTATCGCCGTCTTTTCTCCTTGCTAGTTGAATGATAAAAGCGTATGTAACAGGTGACAACAAGTCTTGCACGTCAGCTCCCCGCAGCATGAGTTCATCCAAGCGCAGGGACAGGTTCAAACTGCCGGGTGACATATCGGTCCACAAGTTGCCCACAAAAAAGGACGATTCCTCTCAATTCTATTTATATTGCCGTGGCCGGACGCTGATCGATGAAGTTTACGACTTCCGAGTGGGGCGCGTTGTCTCAAATGCTGGACGTAGTTTCATGATTCAATGAAGAAGCTTGCGTGTCTGCTTTTCAACTGTAAAGCTCTTTAGTTGCTTAACTCTTGATGGAGAAACGCAATAACCATAATAACATCAAGTATACCGGAATGGATGAAATGATTATTCCACGCCAGCCGGAAAGTCTATTCAAATATTGATATGTGAAAAGTGCAGCGTAATACGTTTCGTAGTATAGAGTAAAATTGCCTAGAGTCTAAAGAGAGGTTTACTTGAGTCAGAAATTCATCAACATCAAACACACTTGGTTCATATCCACCAAATCCTTATCAACTCCAAGCAAATAGCTCAGATACCCCTGCAGTTGCCGTTAACTGTCAAGCAGCCAAAACTTCCTTAATGAACAGCTCAGATAGCTCCGCCAAAGGTGAGGTTAGTCATCAATCCACCCTAAATAAACAATGCAGAGAAGAGAAAAAGAGAAAAGGGAAGAGTACTGTTTTCAGGCCAGAAAACATCATCTCATAGGCTCAGAAGCTTAAACGGCATGCCCATCTCCTCCAACCTTTCTTCCATGTGCTCCATCACGATTCGTAAGCCTGCCTTTCCACCATGGCAGACGCCGCTCTCAATGTGTGCTACGAGCCCGCTAATCGTCGAGAAATTCCTCAACTCTTGGTGAGCTTTTTCAGATTCCCCTGAGAAGAGGATTGAAGGACAGTGAAACATCTTTGGTGTATGAGCGGCGGAACTCATGTGCATTTCCAGACTCAAGCGTGTCAAGAATGGGCGTTTAGTATCGGGACATAGAGGACAGAAGAAAAACTTTGGCTTGGATAGCTCTGTGCCATCACTTGTTGTGGAATCAGTTTCGAAATCGGATGATAAACGCCTTGCCAGTCGTCTTTCAACAAGGTCCCCAAAGTCAATATGGCTGCTGGTTGGAGTCAAAAGCACCCCTTCATCTGAGTCTGTGCTTGGCGTCATGACTCCCGAGCCAGTCACTGACCCATTGCCATTTTCCAGGCTAGTCCAGCCCGAATACTCAAAGATTCCGCTAGAACTTGTAATGAGATTATCGGTGTCTTGCACAAGTATTAACCTGTTGAGCTTCTGCCGGTTTATGCCCGACTGACAAGAGCCACTTTCCATGTGAGCAATCATAGCCGATGGGCTGCTGAAACGAGCATTGCACTCGATGCCGCAAATTTTGCCCGCCATGCAAGTCAAATTGCTAATGGGACGATGGATAGTGGACTGCAAATGCTGTTTTAAAGAACTAGCGTTACCGAATGAGCGATCGCATTCTTTACAATGGTGTTGCACCTTCACTGGCTGTGGCTTCTTATGGATCTTATACTGGAGGTGTTGATTCAAAGCATTTGCAGTCTTGAATTTTTTATTGCAGTCACAGCAGCCATACTCCATGGCATGTCCGGCCGAAATAAAATGCCGGTGAAGGGCAGCCTGATCATCAAACTTTGCATCGCACTCAGCACAGCGCCACATCATGTCTTTCAGCCGGTTTTGTCCGCAAGCTGGAAAAGAAGAGGCCCTATGTTCCACGAACTTGTTCACTTTTCGGAGGCACAAGTTGCATTGGCTGCAGATATACTGCGCTACAGAGCTTCTGTGCTCTCGCAGATGCTTCTCTTTGCTGAAGCGGCGGCCGCACGTGCAGGCCAGAGAATGCATGGTGTTTGCGTTTGTTTATTCGCTTGTTCGTTGCCTTGCTGCTCGAATTTCAGGTAGAGCCGTCCGACGTCGATGTACTGGCTGGTTCTGAGAGAAATGTTCGTCTCCAAGTGGTGATTTATGCAGAAAAGTGTCGCTTGGAAAGTTGGCTAGGCAGACATGCAATAAACAAGAGCCGCCATGAGGGGACGCGCAGCATTTTTAGGTTTCAGCACCACCTGGAGGCCTACAGCCTCGTGATGTTTGTTTTCAGCCAACAAACACTAAACCTTGCAGCGCCTCATAGCTCTCCACGAATCGCAGATGGAAGCGCATGTGGCGTGGCCAATAGGGAGTTTTCCCTCCCTGCCCAAGTGTTTCAAACGTGATTTTTAAGGCATACTTGCAGGAGATCGCAGGGATGACTCCCAAGAGGGCACAATGTCTGAGCAGTCGACGTCGAGGTTGGGTCTGCGTCTAGGCCTCTTGCACCAGGATTGCAACCCTGTGGCTGAAAATGAGTTTGTTTGGCGAATGGCGTCCCCTCGATTCGGTCCTTGGGAGTGAGGCTGTAATTTATTGGGTGCTACTTCGGAGGTGTGTCTCAATCGGCTCCAGGCACCAATGCTTACCAACATTAAATCCGGGCGCCTGCTGAAACGCAATAGTGAACGGCAAAAAGGTAAAAGAAGACGATGATGAAGGTGAAGGTGAAGAAGCGAATGGGTGAAAATGAAAAAGAAACCTCAAATTGGCAAGGGGGAAAACGTCCATGTCTATAATATATATGTCTTTCGAAACTTGATCGTACATCTTCGCATCTCCGTAGTATGTTATACACCACCTCAGTCAGCTCATCTTTTGATATATGCTGAAATCACTAAACCCATCACCAGAACACCTCTTTTTATTCAATTTTTTTGGCCTTTTTTCTTTCTTTTTTGGTTGGTATCATTATTTCGTCAAGCCACCACATTGATTCCTATTGATTTGCACTGGAAAATGATTGATCGGCACAGGCCTTCCAGCGAGAGTCCAGAGAGTCGGAGTTCTGACTGCTTAATCTTGGCGATTTCGTAGACGTGCTTTAAGCTGATGGTTCCAACCGTCTCATGTCCAGGCTTGCTGACGCCCTTTCGGTTTCCCTTCTTGCCCACTGGCGCTCCCACCGCATTGAGCAGCAGCCAGGATGTCTGAGGTGTTCTAAGGTCAAAGGTAAACGACCGATCTGGTCGAACGGTGACTCGGCATGGCATTGGTGTTCCAACAATGAAGTTTGCGGTTCTAGCATTGAATTCCTAGGCCATAGTTAGTCATTTTGCTTCGATTTATTCCCCATTGTGACAATCGTATGCATTATATGTGCATATATGAAGCATAAAGAGTCTACAGACCTTGCAAAAGTCCATCGACTTGACACCCTTGCTACCCAGAGCAGGACCAACTGGAGGGCTGGGACTGGCCTGGCCGGCTCCCACAATCAGCTTGACGATTGTGTCAACTCCGCCCGCGGCGCCCTTTGCTGCTTTCGACATGGCTGTGGTTGCTTTGCGGAGGATTGGGGCGATGCGCAATATCGATCTCGCACCTCTGATGGAGATTTTCGGGCTTCTGAAATCTTGAAGCAACTTGCAGCTGCAGCCATTGGAGCATTTGGCGCTAGCAACCAGGCGGGGTTAGTGTCGCATGATTTAGCAGTGTAGCGCGCTCCAGTTATTCTTATCTTATCGATAGTTTCCCATGGCAGATTTCAATGCAACCGCCCAAAATTTTTGGAAGCAGAGCCTATCTGGAGAATCTCACTACCATACCATTGCAAAATATCACAACGCAAAAGACAAAGGGAAAAAGATATTATTATATATCGGAACTGAGTTAACCGAATCTATCCGAAAAGTCTCGAATTATCTACAACTTCCCCGATCTGATTCTTTTGACGGACGAGCACGATGCCGTCGACACATAAGAAAGAGAAGCCTTGGGATACCGACGATATCGACAAGTGGAAGGTCGAGGCCTTTACGGCAAAGGACAATGTCGGCGGCACATTTACCGAAGAATCATCCTTCGTCACGCTGTTCCCCAAGTACCGCGAAGTCTACCTGAAGGAGGCATGGCCGCTCATCACCAAGGCGCTGGAGAAGCACGGCATTGCCTGCACGCTCGATCTCGTCGAGGGTTCGATGACGGTCAAGACGACACGAAAAACATTTGATCCCGCCGCTATCCTGAATGCGCGCGATCTCATCAAGCTGCTGGCGCGAAGCGTTCCCGCTCCCCAGGCCGTCAAGATCCTGGAAGACGGAATGGCGTGCGACATCATCAAGATTCGAAACCTGGTGCGGAATAAGGAGCGATTCGTCAAGCGACGTCAGAGAATATTGGGCCCCAACGGCTCTACGCTCAAGGCGCTCGAGCTCTTGACTGAGACGTACATCCTCGTCCACGGTAACACAGTATCCGCCATGGGACCGTACAAGGGCCTCAAGGAGCTTCGCAGAGTCGTGGAGGACTGCATGAACAACATCCACCCCATCTACCACATCAAAGAGCTCATGATCAAGCGTGAGCTGGCCAAGGACCCCGAGCTGGCCAACGAGAGCTGGGACCGCTTCCTGCCAAACTTCAAGAAGAAGACGCTGAGCAAGAGACGGGTGCCTTTCCAGGTCACAGACAAGGCCAAGAAGGTCTACACGCCATTCCCGCCTGCGCCTGAGAAGAGCAAGGTCGACAAGCAGATTGAGAGCGGCGAGTACTTCCTCAGCAAGGAGGCCAAGGACAGGGCGGTGCTCACCGAGCGCAGGGAGAAGCAGAAGGAGGCCAAGGAGGAGCGGGCGAAGCAGCGAGCAGCCGAATATGTACCACCGGAAGAGGATAGACCCAAAAAGAAGCGGAAGAAGTCTTCTGAGTAAGGTGGCTATTGGATTACGCCGGGTGTTGCTGACGGTCAGGAGCGTTTGTTTTATCTGTTTAACTATGTACTTGCACAAATAAATAAATAATATCCAGAGGACATTTAAAATGGCTTTTTAACTTGATTTTACACAATTTAAGCCAATGTCAAGTTGATACTTCAAAATGTGCGTGTATTATATACATAAGTGCCAATACGGGATACCATGCTTTTCATAGTTGGCGTAATCCCTCCAAAATTCGAAGTGCTAAATCTTTGCTTGCTCTTCTTCTTCCTTTCCCTTTCCTCTGTTATTAATCTTTTGCCAGAGTTATATCCTTCTTTTCATGTCCATTTCATTTCCCAATTATCCTTACAGCCTTGGAGAGGATGCGTCGGAATCAACCTCAATCACCAGCTTGCCAAACTGTCTTCCGTGTTCCATCTCATCAAACAACTTGTTGATGGCGTCAAGGTCACCCAAGCCCTTGATCGTCTTGCTAATGACTGGCCTAATCTTCTTTTCCTTGACAAACGCCACCATATCCTTAAACTCCTGCTTTGATCCCATTGTAACACCCTTGAGCTCCACGTGGGCCAGCACAGCTTGCATCAGCCAGTCCATCTTGGGAGACACCGTCATACCGTACTGGGAGATGACCGCACCGGGCTTCAAGATGCGGATAGTCTTTTTGATAATTGGGCCACCAGCACCATCAATGATGGCGTCGAGATAGGGTCGATCCTTGGGCAGCAGAGCAGCGAGATCCTTCTCCCACGTCTCAGACTTGTAGTTGACACCTCCCTTTGCACCAAGAGCCTTTGCCCGCTCAAGCTTTTCCGGGTCGCCGGAAGTTACATAAACGTTGCTTCCAAAAGCGACGGCAAACTGCAGAACCGCCAGCGCAACACCACCGCCAATGCCCGTGACGAGAATGTTGCTGCCGGGGAAAGCGGCGTTGCTCTTGGTCACCAGGGCTCTCCATCCTGTAAGTCCCACTAGGGGCAGCGCGGCGCCTTCGCCGGGCGTGAGGTGCTCTGGAGCGAGCACTACTTCATCTTCAGGCACAACGACATAGTCCTGTCCAGTTGCAGCCTCGGTGAGCTTGCTGCTGCCAATGACGGCAAACCCCCGGGGGTCTTCTGGCCCGGCGGGGTCAGATTCCCATCCACGCATAGGCGTCAGCAGGACGGCCTTGTGAAGGAGGTCTTTGCGGGTGACATTTGGTCCAGTTTCTACGACGGTTCCATAGCCATCGGCAAACATGGGGTTGGTGAATGAAATGGCAGGATACTGGTGGCGACGGATGAAGAGATCTCGGTGGTTGAGGGCTACGGCGGAGATGCGGACGAGGACCTCACCCGGGCCTGGTGTGGGCTTGGGGACCTCTTTGATTTGGATGCTGTAATGATGATAAATGTGAGCCTTTACTCTTTCTTTTGAAATTCGCAGACGAGGGAGTGGATGAGCGGTAGAGTTGATGAGACTTACGGATAGTAGACTTCGCCAGGCTTGCCCTCAACCTGCTTCAAAGTGATAACTCGCGGCATCGTGTCGGTAATATTTGTTTTTAGCGAGAATATACGATATAATTCAATGCAACAAAAGTGTGAAAAGATTGATAGAGATTCAATTGGCCTGCCTTTGCAGACTTATATACTTCTTATACACACTCAAGGCTATTAAGAAGCTGTCTCACCGCAGCCACGCGGTCCGCATTTCGCTCACTCTCAAAATGCTGCAAATTGCCTATTATGACATCAACCCCGCCACGATTCGCTGTGATGACCTCGGTTACGCTGCGACTAGCGGTCCGCAGACGGCATTTGTCATCTGCACCCATAGGGGGAACCCTCAAACAATCATTATATTCCTATGCTATTTTACTTTTCGAGATTTGATTTAAACTGGGTCATGCGGAAAGTTCCATCTGCAATTATTGGCTGGCTTGGTGTGGTGTCGCAAATACTTTGCCCGATCAGTATCAGTGCCATACAGATACATGCCTTATTTAGTGTTACAGAGGAGCGACACAGGCGCTACTGAGACAATCCAGCCCAAACGCCGAAACAGCCCATGCATCCCGGCTCTGTTTAATAGATAAAAACTTCTGAAATTTATAAATTAAAGGTTTGTATTTGAAAAACTGGGCCGATATTGAGGTGTCTATGAGTATTATATTAGTATAGCCAAAATGGCTCAGCTCTCTTTTCCATATAGGTATTGTAGGTGTAAGAGTTTACAGCTCGCAATAGACCCAATATACCATCTCTGGAAGCGATTTCTTTCAATTTCAAGTCACGTTTTTTTCTCATATTCATCGTCAAATCAGGGTTTACAGTAATTCTTTGACTGACAAATCTTTATTGCCCTTGATCCCTGTTTCTTTGTCCCTTCTTCTGAATTATCCAAAACAATTGGGCTGAGGCTCGTAATCGCTCACGCTATATGCATATCTTCCCTCCATACGCGATCCTCCAGGCTGCATCTCGCTTTCGCTTTAGAAACGATATGTGCCGTGCCGCGAGTCGAATACGATTACGACTGCATCCCATATAGAAGATGTTATCGATTGTCCAGATACCTTAATCGATAATCTGCGCTCTAGTACGTATCGTCACTCCGCAATCGTGACCAGCAATTGCTTTTCTATTGCCGTCTAGAAGCCATGTTCTTTTGAATTTCAAACTCATTTCGTCCTCTACACTTCAATCTTGAGCTTTCTATATCAGCGAAAGCATCACCAACATCGACAAAATTAACGCGCCATTATGCAATCAGGCCTATTTTGACGTTGCTAGCCGAATGTACAACAGGTCATGGTTACGTGAGACCCATCCATCGCCGCATCCGTTGCGGAGGTCCAGCACGGCGATCTGATGGAGCAGCGTCCGCCGTTGCGTCCGCGGTGCTCACGTCGGCTCGGTTGACCGGCTACGAGTCCGTCATCGGGGCTCACCGAATGGATTCCCGGTGTATGTCAATAATTGGCAAGGCGATTTCGAGCGTTCTTGAAGACATATCCATTTACACAGGAGATTGAGCAGCCAAGATTGAAAAAAAGGTGTATTCGTATGTATTCTGCTTCATTTTTAAGTCTGCAATTACTAATTCCCGAAAAGATTCTATACTTGATGCCTACCATCCATCACTTCGCCGTCATCTGACACCTTCGCCGATATACTGTACGTTGGACAAAATCGCCCACCTGGCGCAGAATCGCTGCTGCATGTTTCAACTCCTTGACCTATCCTAGAGATCAGGTGGGTATCTTCAACACGAGCAGCAGCTCACCGAAGCTCGCTAGGAGAAAATCTCCGGTGTTGTGCTTGTCAGAGCTAGTTTAGTCGTTTGAGAGCTGTCACTGGCCACAGTGTGCGCCTAGGAGCAAATCTCCTTGCTTGAGATCGATCAACAGTATAAACCAAATCCTGCTTTTATTAGGCTACCGCTCCAGCTTATATAATGTTCGGCGACTTGACTAAAATAACGTCACCCTTGGGGGTTTTCGCAATATTGGCACAGACCGCACATGGTTTTCCCTTGCTGTGTTAATATGGTAAGCTGATCCCCGATATGCGTTGTCCCGGGAGTCTTCCTTTCTTTCATCTCGTATGTTGGTATTAATTTGTTACAGCTATTAGCAATGCAAGAATATCTTCGCTTTCAGCCAGATGTCAGACTATATTACTATGTATATTAAGACTGGCGCATTGCCGTCGATCCAAGCTACTCAAATTGGTATTCTTCTCCCCGACTGAGTGTAGCACAATCACCGTACGCTCGATCTGGAATATCCCACGGATGTCAGAACGTTAAAAGCATAAATCCCGCCCATGCTGCCACGCACGCCATGGTCCCCGAGAATTGCGCCTCTAGCCATACGGTCCGTCGATTTCGGGGTCTCGGTGATCGTGGCCAATGGCAGGGGGCCCACTAAAACAAAACTTGTCGGCGACTCTTTCATATGAGCCCATTTCCTTGTTGATTAGGGTCATTATGCCTGGTACGAGCCATGGAGGAAATATAGCAAGGGATCGTAGGCCTGTAGCGAGAGGCTGACAACGTTGAAGCCCGAGTGCAGATACATACAAAACCCCAGAGTCTTCACAGTAGTGCCCGATGACCCGAACGAGGGTTATTCTATGATCATTAAAACGGTGTCCACGACTAATGCTCTCGGCGGCCCTACGTATCGACGCCGAACCTCCCTGCATATATTACTATCATTATTAATACTGTTACCGTATTTTAAGTAGACATCTCTGGGTCCTCAGAGAACTGGCATTTTGCGTTTTACTATAATACGCGCCTGCCTCCTTGGAGTTTGTCTCATTCCTTCGTCTCTCTGGATTATCACACTTTCAGAATCATTCTACCATGGCTGCAACATTTTTAACAGGTGCAGCTTTTGGGGCTGCCACCATGGGTGCTTCCTTTCACAATCCTGCTATAGTCGTTGCCCAGATGAAGTTTGAAAACTTTCATATGGTACAGGCATTTCTCGCCGCAACTGCAAGCAGCGCGTAAGTACATCGACAAAAGCCCCCCTTTTTAACATTTTCAGCGCGGTATGCCATGTTCATAGGCATGAGGCTAACTTTTAAAAAACAAAGAGTCATATACACTGTTGCAGAACATTTCGACTACGTGAAGTTAAAGGCCAGAAGCTCCTCGCCGATAGGTCTCTTCTCCAGATATGATGGTAACATCATCGGCGGTGCCCTCCTCGGTGCTGGAATGGCCTTATCAGGATCATGTCCAGGGACGTTGTATCCTCAGCTGGCTGCTGGCGTCCATACAGGCTTCCATGCGCTCAACGGAGCCATCATTGGCGGTATTCTATGGACTGGATTCTTTGCGAAGATGGTCAAGTGGAATAAAGAAAAGGCAAACGCCACTCCTATAACTACAACTGCAAATGACCAACTGGGCATGAGTAGAGGTGTCACTTTGCTTCTCTTCGAAGCTGCCTGTCTCTCAGTTCTCGCAGCAACCACGCTGTATACTCCCCAGTTCCCTGGAGCAAAGATTCTCGGAACCACGGGCGGTTTCATCATTGGTCTCTCTCAACTATTCTCCATCATTACAAGAAAGTCTATGATAGGCATTTCTACCGCGTATGAAGAGATTGGTAACCACTTTTGGTGGTTGATTAAGGGTGCAGAGCCAAATACGAAACCGACTTCATATAATAGCATCATCTTCGCCGCCGGTGTCACTGCGGGAGCCTGGGGACTGCTCCAGGCTATACCGTCGCTGACGAGTGCTCCTGTGTTTGAGGCACCGCCATTGCTGGCAATGACAGGAGGTGCACTCATGGTTATTGGAGCACGAATGGCCGGTGGCTGTACGTCCGGGCACGGCATTAGCGGTATCTCACTGCTGTCTCTGTCCAGCATGATCACAATCGGTTGCGCGTTTGCTGCAGGGGCAGTTGTTGCACCACTGGTTTATTAAAGTATGACTATCTAACATATACTGAGCTTGTGGTCTTATGGCAACGAATGAGCGGGTAGCTACGACAAAGGTTGAATCATTGGCTCGCCACTCCGGCCCCCTTCTTGGCCGTCACTTCTATTTCAATCTTCATCTCATCAAGCATAAGCGCTGCCTGTACCATGGTTGCCGCAGGCCGCACGTCGCCAAACCATTTTCTCAGCACTGGCTTGATGGAAGGGAAGTCGTCGCGATTTGGGAGAATATACCGCACACGGACAACTTCAGACATGGAAGAACCAGCCTCTCTCAATGCTTTGTCGATATTGGCCAATGTCTGCTCAGTTTGTTCGTAGACATCTTCAGAGATCTTGCCAGTATCATAGTTGTATCTGCCGGTTGATGCATTTTGTTATTTCAAACTCTGGGAAAGAAGGGAGAGTCATTCAAAAGATTATAGTCATGTCTCACCCAGTGGTCCCCGACACAAAAACCCAGTCGTCTACAATAACGGCTCGGGAGTAGCCAATTTCCTCTTCGAACTTGGAACCGGAGCTAACGTTTTGGCGAGGCATTGTATGTGATTTATTAGATGCTAGATAGGATATCAGATATTATAGAATAAGGAGGTAGCGGAATTGATAGTATTAGAATTTATTTGGTTATTTACCTATTTATTTATGGCTATGTTTTTGGTGTGACTCACGGTTTTCCTAATGCGCCCTTTACTCGATTTGCTTTATTCTTTATATAAGCCACGTGAGGCCGGCCAGTAGTACTATATAGCTTCGTTCTCTCGGACCGGGCGCTTTTGTATCTCCCGTATGTAGGTAGCCTGTGCCGATGATAATCGTAAAGTGACAAACTGCTACCAATTTAATTAAATTAATTTTCTATTGTTTTTATAGATTTTAAACTAAAAAGAAGTGTGTCGGTGGCATCGTAATTTACATGTTATTTTATTAACCCGTTACTTAATCCTAATCATTGCCGTTTTTATCGTTATTGTACAGAGAGATACACACAGAGATACGCTGTACTCTGCTTGAGAAGCATTGGTTGCTATATGTGCCACATGTCTCATAATACGCCGCAGAGGCGAATAGATCAATACGCGGATTTACTGGCTTGTCAGCTCCTTGACCAGTGCAGCAACTGACTTCTTGTCCACATCTTTTCCTTCCAAAGCAGCATTGACTCGCTTCATCACGTCTCCCATGAGAGACTTGCCGGCTGCTCCCGCACCCTTGGCAGCCTCAACGGCCTCGTTGATCAGAGCCTTGATCTCGGCCTCTCCCAGAGTCTGCACGCCGCTTCCCGCAACGTACTCGTCCAGGATGGATATCTGCTGGTTCTCCTTGTCTACCAGATCGTCTCGGCCGGCTGCCTGAGCATCCGCGACGGCATCCTGCGCGCTCTTCTGCAGCTTGCGGATCAGGGCGACCAGCTGGACGTCGGTGCGGATCGGCGAGCTGGTCTTGGAGGCATTGAGGTTTGCGGACATGATGGATCGTAGCACAGACAGCCTTGGAGCGTCCTTGGCTCGCATGGCGGCCTTGAGCTCGCCCTTGAGCTTCTGCAGCAGCGGTGGGGGGGCATCAGCGTCTGCTGAGTAGAATCGAGAGGCTGAGGCTGGTCTGGATAGGCATTGCGCTCGTGAGAGGCGCAGCGGAGCTTGTCGCGAGCATCGCAGAGCTGCCAGAAGAGGCATTGATGATTTTGAGACTGCCATTGGAGTGACTTTGAGGGAAATGGTCGCGAGAGCGGCGAGATTGGGTCGTGGGCTTAGCAAATTCTTAGGTAGGTGAAGCTGCAACTATCATGCCATGGAGGGGAAGCTTTGAATTTGAGCTGTATCAATTGAAATTTGGAGGGGATCTACGCCAAGCTCTCATTGGTCCGTGCGGCTCGTGCAGCCATCTGACATAATTACGTATTGGAAGTAATCAAAAATATTTATCAAGAGAAAGTATATCCAAACTACGGCTATACATCAAATAGCTTGTTAATTCTTTTACTTTTACTTTTTGTTGAGCATGTTGTAATCTGTAATATCCAACATGCAATTGAAGCATAAATATGAAGCGATTGGCAAGTTGTGAGCGGAATCTAGTATCGAAGACAAGTCTTTCACAGCACTTGTTTTCTATAGAACAAAAACATCCAAAATTGGATATTTATTCTATTTAATCGGGCTCTCGTTTTTATATGCCTTCAGCATCTATAATGTTTAATCAGGCAATCCATTGTTAAATATAGGAGGGAAAAAAACTTCCAAAATACTAAACCAGTTCAGCTACAGGTTAATCTATGGGTTGGATAATTCGGACTTTGGCCAGCCCTGAATCGATTTCTATGTACAACGACGCTCTATACCTATGTATAAGCACCGAAGAGGTAAATTGCTTGTCAAAAATGGTATTTCTGTGACCAAACTGACTGATTGAAGTCAGGTAACATATCGTAATTGATACACTGCATTGGTGCGCGGACCACCCATGCTAGAGATGATTCGTCCAGAACTTGCTGCCAGGGATGAAGCTTTCTATCTGGTATTAATATACTAGGGAATGTAAATCTCCATCCTAGCTGCAGCGCTTTTCTCTTCTTTAGTATTCATTTTGTAACTAAAGTAGTCCCTCTCCAAAACTCGAGGATATCAAGCAAACTGAAGAGAAGTCTGTTGTGATCCGCGGCCAATTTACAGAGTTCACCATATCTGTTCGCAAATCAGGAGTCCAATTTTCCGGCTTTGATTGCATCTGATCTCTATGTGCATCAGCGTCAGCAAGCATCATTGTTCGTGTCCTGAATCTCACCGGCTTTAGCCGACTGCCGTTCGTTTCGGCTCCAATGCAACGCCGTGTTATCCTAGTGAGAGGCGTTCAGGCACAGAATTCAACATCTGCACGGCGGATATACTGGTTCAATTGGCTTTCAGCCGAAGCGCGGTCTCGATTTGAAGTATGCTCCGTGGCCCCAGGCAAACGCTGGTTTCCATTGGATCAAAACCTCTGATAACACCGATGGCTTTGGTTGTATACATAACGTTACAGGGCAGCGTGTTGTCTGCATAAAACCCCAGTTAGGATGTCGGCCCTGCACTCTGTGTGGCATGGTGGTTATACTCCGTACTACCTGCAGCATTTCCCCCCATTGAACCCTGTGAAACTCGCCCTGCCGTCATCAGCTCCATAACGGTTGGCAGTCTCTTATTTCTGGTCCACCATAGTTTTCAACTGCTGCTGTAATTGCTGCGACCTGCCCAAGAGAGATGGCCTCTTCACTTTTGACGGCTACTGGAGGGAAAATATGTAAGTCGAGCTATTTTTTGTATGCTACCACCCCTTGCAGTCTAGAGAACGGAGTACCACCTCATAGTATACTAGGCCTAGTCCCTATTAGCTCGTACTCGCAAGTATGCCGCATTGAAGTAGTGCTAATCGTTGCTTGATTGCATTGGTCTGCATGCAGCTTGTTAGGCATGAATGCGTGTTCATACAAGTAGAGTAGGAGCAGTGAGCAACAGGATCCAGACATACCAGACAGAGTAAGGCCTTATTTTGGGTCTAACGGCGCCTCCCCCAAAGCAGAAGTGCTGCGCACGCGAGTGGATTCGAAGATGCAGAAGCAGACATGCTCGCCCTAGTTCACTGAGCGTGAGCTGTCGCCTGTGGCTCCTGATCCTCTACTTGGCTCGTTCGCCAGGCGTGCTCGCTAGCAGCGGCTTTGCTTCCTACTCGTTCCCAGGCGCTCATGACTAGGGAAATCCGCGGCACTGGTAGCGAGCTTAAACTGAAAATGGCTTGGTATGTAGGAGTTGATAAGAGGAGCTGGACTTGTAGTGGTGACCGCACTCGGCTGCCCGCCATCCGCGGAGGAGTAGTACTGCACTATGTTGCCGAGTGAGCTGCATCACATCTTCGCTTCTTTTGGCCCCTGAATTGGTAATAGGGTAGAGATCGCGTCTTTTTTTTCTTGTATATTTGTAACAACGAATACGGAAAGTGGGCTTGGTCAAAAAGAGGCAGAGCTCGAACGACGGCGTTGGACCTCCAAGCAGTAGTATTTCGATCATCTTCGATTAGGCATGTGAGCAAGTATGACAACAAAGTTGATAGATTTCTATGCAACAGAGGACCCATTGTTAGCAGCAGCAGCAACAGATGGGGACAAGCGGCTGCACTGCAGGCTTAGAAGAACAGGACACAAGGAAGCCCCTGTTTGTACCTTGAAGCTGCATAGAGCTGCCAACAGTGTATCGTAAGATACAACTATCACATCCGTGTGCATCCAGCGCTACCGGCGCGTTTCTGATAGGTTACCAGGCATAACATACATATCCATCGCCGTGATGTTGCTCCTTTATCTCGCTTGTCCCGCTGTCTGCTCTGCCCATCTATCAATCAACTCATGCAACGTCAAAGGCAAAGGACGAAGAAAGATCCCTCCACCTCTGCAACTCGAGCCAAACTGCATGTGATTTATGCACATAGGCCAAATTAGCCCCTAATATCAGGTACCTGCTCGGAAGTAGTCGATGCCTGCCGATGTGCGGAGAAAGATCTGACGCGTTTGTCGAGGTAGGTACCAGATGCTAAGGCACCACCTGCCTTCCCCAGATCTACCCCCGAAACCTTCTTTCAACGGCCATCCTTCTCTTTTTTTTCCCGACTTCTCTTCTTTTTCACTTTCATCTATTTCATTTTCTCTTCAATTGACCACCGTTCACCACGCCGCTCTAATTAACCAACGCCGTATTTTCGTCTGTCTTGACTTTGTCGATTAGCGTTCAAAGCCGCTCACCAAGACCAAAGCAGCTCTCTGCAAAGATGCATATCCCATGCCCCGTCTATCGCAAGGGTCCCTGTCCATGGGACGTTTGCCCCATCTCTAGATATTTGCCCTGGACCAAACAACCGTCTTCACACATGCTGAGTTCTCCAGTGTGTTCTTCATTTCTCAATCGCACAGTGTGATTGTAGCTCTGGTTACTCAATCATCGGAGCGGTTTTCGTCCGATAAAAACATATCTACATCGTCATTGGTAAGCCATCATCAGCGACTTGCCTCTCACCTGTGAATGTCGTTTGAATTTGACTTACAATGGAAAATAGGCCTGCGCGCAGTATATCGAGTTCTTGGTCAGCCATATCATCCCTTAGCTAGAATACCTGGCATTAAGCGTTTACGCACCCTGTACGAAGGATTCGTGGCCTCATTTCTCGCCTGAGCCACCATGAGCTGGAAATCCTCCAAGGGCATGCTATATTTCCCGAGCTTATGTCAACACTATTCCCTTCGTCTATTTCGTATGAAAGAGCCCCTCGAGTGAGAAATAGCGGCTGAACTCACTCTCGCATTTGCGTGAATGGATATAGACCCATCGAATAGAGAAGCTGGCTTACGATACCTGCATTCAGAGTACCAATTTCATGGTCGCGGGGATCTAGAACGCATCATGTCAGATTTGGACTATTTGTTTCTCCTCGAAGATCATCATGCATGGCATACCGCTTGGCCAAGGGCACATGGGTAGTGTCAGAAGTCGTGATTCGATGTCGACGAAGCCTGCATTCTTCATCCAATCTTTGAGGCGTAAAGCTGCTCGTGGGTCCTTTTGAGGATGCATGGCATCAAGATATCCGCTTGACCATCTCGAAAGCGCGTGATCTGTCTCATTCAGCAAACAACTTTATTCAACGTCAACAGATGCTAGAATTTACCTGGGGATAGCGTTCCGTTGTCTGATTGAGCGTTGAAATACATCTCGACCATCTGGCACCAACCACCAGGTTGAAGCACGCGGTATATGTCTTTCAGATAGCTTTGCCAGCGGTTTGCGCGGATCCCGCCTGCCATCAATTGGCTGTGTATGACGTCGAAGTGATTGGATGGAAACGTGAAGCTATAATATTTTCACGTTCTTAGCCAAGAGTTCTTGCATTATCGGCTGATGGAATGAGAGAATCCAAGAAACCTACTCTCCGTTTAGATCGTCGACTTGAAGGTCCAGATTATCCGGCAACTCTTCTGGGATCATGTGCGGACTGATGTCTAATCCGATGACCTGGAGATTTGTTAACAGGGCTTTCTCGCACGCATGCATGTTCTTCATCTATCCACTTGTCGACGTGGCCCCAGGGCCCAATCAACACATCTTCCATTCCACGAGGCTGCTGACTCTTAGCCGGAGGCTGTGCATAGCCTTGGACGTTCTCGCTGCCAACGACATAGCTGTTTTTATGGAGAAGCGACTCGAACTACCAAGTGAAGACATGTTTGATTTCAGGACTTATTTCGGAGTGGATATTTGCAATGCAAACTCAATTTTGCACTGAATGACGGAAGGCTTTGAAATAGCAAGACGCGAATACGTACCTCTGCGTCCGGATACTGCTCAGCGACATCGACAGACCAGTCTCCTGCACCAAATCCGCATTCGAGAATCACCTTTGGCCGGTTAACAGGGGGAAATATCAGTCTATTATCGAAGACCATGCGGAGCATAGAGTGCAGCTCTCCTGATTGCGCCATTTCTTCCTATTCGCAATGTCAGGAGATATGAAAACTAGCGCCATATTTACGGCTTCCAAGGCAAGTAACAAACTTCATCGATCGGAGCAAAATATATCTTGTTTACCAAGGCATGCTGCTGAAAAGTACGTCCGTGGTAGCTGACTGTTTCTGTATATGTTTCGTCAAGGGGGACGGTTCCATCCCTATCATAGTGTTAGCGGCCTTGCCAAGCCAATCGAATTCGATTGTGTTTTGGGAGTAGTCTCGTACTCTGCGTTCATCTTGTTCTTTTCCTTTCTCTTTCTTTTTCTCAGGAAAAAAAAAAAGGTTATTCCCTTTGAGTTGGACGAGAAAATATTCTCTAAGAGGATACGATAGCGCTAGCTGCTGTTGACAGGAGATTGGCTAGCACTCGGGAGACTTTGTATGGTGATATATGCCGAATCAACTGATACGATCACTAAGTTCTAGTCTTTGATGAGACGCTGTTCAGGCTCAAGGAGTCATGTGGTACCCGAAAGCGTGGCCCCAGTCTGGGCGTTCAGGTAACCCCTCTTGCATCAGAAAGGATCCTCTTACAGTGTCGTAACCGGCCGAAAAGAGACACTGCCTACGAATATTGCTATCGTGGCCAGGCTGACCATTGGTGAAAGAACAAGGCGTGTCTTTTCCCTTCGTTGAAAACAGTGGAGCAAGTTTGCAAACATCATCTTGCATTGACCAGCCGAAGGCCATTTCGTCTCCCACAACGGATATGCCGATCTTTCCTGCGTGAGCATCACACGAGAGCGCTCAGCGGCTGTTTGTGCCACCTCGATCCTTGGAACCTAGGCCTGCCAGGGGTATAACCCAAAAGCGTCAAGGTTAAGCTGGCATGCTGCAATGACGTACGGAGAAGGCTGTCTGGGGAGTCTAGAACTCCAGAGATGCACATAACACGTATCGAGCATGGCCTAATTTGGAGTTGCGACATTCTCACTGGATCTTGCCTGCTGGTGCCAGCACAACGGAACAGCCATCATCACTGCGTAAGCTTGATGCAGTCTCGGCTTGATGCAGTCTCGAACCGCTGTCAACAATCATATCGGAGAGTCTGGATGCTCGTGGCTAGGCCGGGCAGAAATATAACCCTAGCGTGCTGAGAATAGACGAGGCTTGAACGACCGTCGTCATTCTGTACCAAGGAATAACCAAACCTGTACCTGGTACCTGAAACCCTAACCTCTTACCGCTTATGCTGAACATATGGAGGACGTGCACACCTTGTTGGCGGAGCTACAGGCGTCGGAAAAGTGATACTGGTACCATTATGATAATAATGGCAGTGGCAGTGCTTTGTGTACCTCGGGTGCCTGTTCATATCTATTAGAGCCCTCTCTTTTTTTTCGCCTCCAAATCAGCCAATACCAGTAATCGCTAGAAGGAAATAATCTGTCTCCATTTCTTGGACCCTTTACTCTCTGGATCTCCAGGCCGCGCACTATGAGCCATTGATCGTGGATCAAGGATCAAGGACCATCATCGACGCTATCCCGAAAGCTGTCTGGTATGCTCACAAGGAAGCAATACTGCTTCGTCACCTCGAATAAAGTACGGAGTACGATGTGTTACAGCTGGCCACGGACTGCAAGATTGTGGCTACTAATGCCGTCGGCTCAACAGGGTAAGAGCTTTCCAATCCCTTGGGCAGCCATCAAGTAGGGAACTTTTCTTGGTTGGTACGGTATCAATTTAAACAACCGCAATGTACTCTTTCATACAGCTGAATTGCTTCTTTAACCAGCATGCCTGGCAAAGAGGGGCTGGGGGGAAGCAACCAAGAGCCTACTACGGCGTTACTCGACTTTCTTGCCGAATTATGATATTTCTACCTGTTTGTTCAGGGCGCCTATGTTTATTAATGATTGACAAAAGTGGGACAAGTAACAAGCGGTTGAAAAAGAAATGACTTCTCTTTTTTTTTTATTGTGTGTGTTGAAACTTGCAGGAATTACTCCGTACTCCCGCTGATAAAACCGACAGCTTGGTGAGTGAGCAGGGGGAGGTAGGTGGCACATGCCCACATACTTGTCCATATGCATGTGCTAGCAGCAATGCGTGCTGGAGAATCAGTTGCCAAAGGCACGAGGGACTCTCGGAAAGGGGGTTTGCGTTTGTATGGCATGGGTCCACAAAATGACGGTCATGAGCATTACTTGCGGATGGCTTAAGCTGAGGTATGACGGCGAGTTCGCCATAATGGTCACCACGCGCATATGTATCTGCGGGCAAGGCTCTGTTGAGCGTTACAATGACTGCGGCGTCCCCATGAATCAGCGGCCTCTCACCGCTCATGACACGCCAACTTTGGGGTTGCTGAACCGCCGAATGCCATTGCCACGTTGGCAAAGACCTTTGGGCTCCCAAGCTGGGACTTTTGGTTCTGCGAGACCATCTCAAAGAACTGCAGATCTAGTGGATAGGAATTGGACCAACCTTACGAGTTGTTAGATGTGGAGTTGGCCAGATAAGCAAGCTTCTTTTTCTCCTTCACTGTCTCTCCAGCATCCAAACAGTTGTCATTCACTAGCGTTTGGTGATGAGGGAGTAAGATGATCCGCTAACTTGCTGCCGAGGGGAAAGGGATCATGGGAACAGGACCACCGCCGGCTTATTGGCCTCCATTACTCCGTATACAGGATGATAAAGGGATGCGCGGCAATCAAAGCTGCGGAGAAAGCTGCCGGCTGCGCATATATCCAGATTCAACGGAGCAATAAGAGCTTAAAGCGGCATTTAAACAGCATATTACAGGAAATTGTGAGCCAGCACTGGCCAGCAAATCGAATGAATGGATGTCGCTGCAATGCTAGAGAGCTCAGAAGGTATGAGGGGCTCAACACAACCAGGGCTGGCTGGCCCCCATGTTACGGTAGGCAGATACAACAGGCTGATAGGACAGCGACGACTAGACACCGCGCAAATACGGGGATCTCTCGGATCTCGTAGCACTCCTAGGCGAGTGCCCGGGAAACGCTGCCGTGGTGCGATTTTTTAGTCCCTCAAAATAGGGAGATTGAGAGGAATACGACAACGTGGTTGTCTTTTAATTGCTGAGCCCACTGTGGCCACCTCTGCTTTGCTCGAAAACGTTCCAGGCCCGAAATATCCGCAGAATTTACGTATTCCGGGCACGCGAAACAATATCTTCAAATTAAGCGTTGGCCAGCATGTGCTCTCTTATTATGGGACCGCAGGGAGGGCATGTCATACAAGCGCTGCGCGGACCGAAGGATGTGGCGCTGCTTAAATTATTAGCAGCTGATGCCTCGTTCCTACCTTGTTCAAAGCGGTAAGAGATTGATAACTCCCCGGGGAGGCAATTGAGAAGATATACAGAGTATGAAGGGAAGCCTGGGCAGCGTATGGTTCTGCTAACCGATTGCTTTGATTAGAAATCTATTACGTATCAGCTATGAGCTGCAGCTGACAAGCTTCAACAATATGATAGATACGCGAATTCTTCGCATTATGAAAACATAGGCGGTAACTTGGCTATCCCCTTTTTGACTTACAAGTGTGTGAACAGTATTATGTTATTGGCCATTACCACGTTCCGTATCCACCTACTGCTGAAGATATATGGGTAAAAGAGCGGCCGACAAACATGATTCAACATGACATTTAGTAATGATCGGTTTGGGGGTACCAGTGCTATCGCATCTGGATACCGCGGTGGAAACGTTACCGTTCTTGATCCGCTCTGTCCACTGAATCAAGACTTTCATCAGCCAGTCGATTTCCTAAAAGGCCGCGCCAAAATGTGCCTAGCTTCCCGGCTCTGCCATCGATCAAATGGGTCCATATTTGACAGCGGTTGCGAAACAAACGCGAGGAAACTATGGCCCCAGCACTGACAATTGCACTTCAAAGTACGAAGTGAGCTGATAGGAAATATGATTCGTTCCCCTGAACTTTGCGGACCGCTTCTGACCTTAGTTTTCGTTACGAATGCATGGAGCCGTGAGCGGAACTGTGGCAGGGGTCCCTGCCCTAGCCCCCTTTTGACCCGACACTCTGGTTCAATGGTCCCGACAGCTCGGATACGGCTTTTCTGGCTTAATTATCTTTTTAATCGTAGCTTTACATGAGCAGCGAACGAGAAACTCGACATCTACTCGTACGAGTGTCCGGGGCCTGGTTTTTGTGGTGTTGTTCTTATACCGCCATAGTTCGTCAAAATTGAGCTAAATTGGCCGGAGATCCTAAGTGTTCTCGAAGCCCTGCATGTAATGCGGCCGGCCCATGAACGATGATGGAGTTTCATAAGCGTACGGAGGAGGCCAGGTCGGGGCCCAACACCCGTGCATTTTTGATCTGACCGTGGGTTCGTCTTCCGACAAGCACGCGAATTTAGCCGAAGTCAGGCATGCTCTTTGCCAGGATGACCGGATCGATTAATGATGTCGGAATTGATTGCTCCATGAAGTAATTTCTAGTCATACTTTTATGGCTAGAACTTCTGATTATGCCGCCCCTCCAATACTTCATCTTTATTAAATGGCTCCAGTGCCTTGAAAGCCCTCCTTGGGCTTATTGAGCTTTCAGCATCACCAGCAAATATTTGTTCCGCGCCGATTAATAGCAGCTGATGGGCTGAAGGCGCTGGGCATTTGCCCCCTAGATTTGGAAACGAGGTAGTAGCATTACATTGGTTGATGATTCTCGTCGACATATGCCACTGATTAATTATATCAGATTACCCGATTTTCGAAGACGAAATACAGAATGTAGTATCCGTTAGATGCAATGAGAGCATTCAACATCTTCCACGCCATCCATCCAGGCTCCAGGCTTACTTCCATCGTCGAGGCGGGCAAATTTTATCTTCAGCTCATCTCTAGATACGCCCTTCTTTTGATGAGGTTAGATTTGGGTCTAGATTTGGACACGGATAGATTGATAAATTCTCGCTTGTTTATACGAAGCAGATGCTGACCCGACTGCTCCAGGGAACCGCGCCTCTCCTGGTGACCAAGCTATTTACTAGGAGACCGTCGCTTCCCCAATTTTGGGTAATTTTTCCATCTTTGTCTTACGCTATACAGATTCTGTTCCTCTTTTTTACAAGGTAAGTAACAGTCCTAGAACCCTGTTACGTGTTTAGGACACATAAGTAGTAAGCCACCGCGCGCTACACGGACCACATCAGAGAGCGCCACGGCCAAATTGAATACATAAACCAACCTTTCCGACGCTAGATGAATCGTCGGATATGATTTCATCCAGACAGAGTAGATCCAAAACATCTCTCAAAAGCAGTTCTTATTATCAACTCCAGGTACAAAATACTCCGTACAGACACAGAAGATTTCCCAGCCCGAAAAAAAGCCCCAATAACCTGTCAGCACCATGCATGCAATTCGTATAAAATCCAAATCTACCCCCTTCCAAGTCCTCCCTTGATGCTAGTAGTATTAGATGCAATATGTAATAGGACGCGCGGGAAAGCATGGATAGTCAGTCTAGTGCTGACCTGCCACGCTTAACACCAAGTGAAAACAGGGTTCCTGCTTTTGACGGCTTCTAGCCTCTCCACAATGACTTTTCTCTGATGGCTCATCTGGCCTTCGGCGGTGGCGTACCCGAGATCCCCTTCAAGGTCATCGTCATCAGCGCGGTACGAGATATCCCCATATAGCTGTTGAGCTATACTATTGCTGTGCTGCCGTGTTACAGGGGTGGCATACGAGTATCGCCGCTGATGCTTCTGGTTTTGGCTGCGTTCTGGCTCGTACATGTTGAGAGTGCGAGCCGGGCCGGGCGCTTGATAGCCTCTACTGGATTGAGATTGGGAATCCACCGACAGTTTGGCAGAGCCAAAGGGATCATCAGGGGCCAGAAGAGATTCATTGGGCGGACTCGCCGTGTCAAATCTGCCAGATCGGGGCATTTCTGCCGGTGCTGAGGCTAGGCCGAGAAGATCATCAACAGGAACCCTGTTCGTTGGAATGGAGCCCGTGATATCAGCTTCGTCCAATGATTGTCGCTGGGTAGTGCTGCGACGCATCTCTGACGAAGTCATTCTCATTGGCACAGCAACCGGTATATCGACGAGATCATCCCAAACGCAGACTTTTGCTCGACGAGTCAGCTCCAAAGGACCGTGGTCCGGAGTCTTGAGAGCCTCTACTACGTTCCAGGCTTGGCCCTTCATGACAGCAATCTGCTTGGCAAACATGCGCTCCTGGAAGTCCTCGTCCATTTGAAATACTCTCTTGAGGGCCATTTGTGTCTCGCTCCACCACGCAGTGGAAGTGAGGAGTGGTAGGAAATGATCTCTGGTTTTTTGTGAGAATGGCCTGCCGATGAGGTCAACTGGGAGGAACAGCCAGCCAAAGGGGAAGCTGCAATATAATGTTAGCCGCAACAATTCTTCTCTACTACCAAGGAGCAAAAGAGTGCCGTCTTCATTTGCAGGACGTTTACTAACCTTCGCCAAGCATCTGGGTGTTTCCAGGGCCACGAGAGCGAATTGTCAATAGCACCGAGTGACATATTTGGCTCTTTTTTTCCGCGAGGAGAAGAAGCCTTCATGGGATTCTGGCGTTTGTAAGGGTATGAGGCTCGAGTAGGCTGAGGCGGCATCTCAGAGGCGCCTATGGGCCGGACGTTCATCTCTTCTTCATCTTCCTCTGTGACGGGCTCCATGTTAATTTGCACAGGATCTGACGCCAGCGAAACTGTGTTCGTCTCCCAGTCCACCTTGACCATCCAGTTATCGAGGCCACGATCCGTGTTCCTCATGATGTAATCCAGGATAACAAGCTTCTCTAGCTCCTCCCGGAACGACTGTTTTAGCTGTTCTGTCCATACGAATTTATTGGCTCCTGGAGTTTGGTCGTCGCGACCATCGTGTTCCTCATCGCTGGACCCTGCATCATCCACAGAAGCAGAACTAGATGGCCGGCAATTATCAGCCCATCGCTTCTTCTTCTGCCGATTAGCATCATTTGAACGGAAGCCCGCCCAATACTGATCCGGCCAGGGATTCTCTCGTAGAAAGACGTTGGCGTCCTTGAAACCTTTGAGGAAGACTTGAAAACTGCCGGGCTTGGGAGGGAGAGGCTTCTTCTTCTTTTGAAAACTGCGCCGATCCCAGAAGGGATAGTGGAATGACTTTGACGATAACCATACAACATCAGTATATGGAACCAAATGCGTTCGTAGCTGGCAATCGAGTACGTAGGCCGCCGCTTCGCTAACGTAAGAGAGATTGGGGATAAGACTATACATTGTAGAATCATTCCGTTAGCATCAAATACATCACATGTCCATTTATACACATCTTCATGATAATTTGGGGAAATAGATGTGGTAGTTTGAGTTTTAGACTTACCAAGCTCGTCCGAAGAAACAGGGAAATAGGTTCCGATGTATCCATTTATTCCACTTGGGGTTGCCTGCTGCGTACGGCTCTTCATCTTTAGGTTTGAAAACACCAACAATCTTTCCATCCGGGTCACGGGCAAAGTAGCTGCCAGAGCTGCCCTGCGAGATCATGCTGGGATGTACCTCTTGCCGGATTGCTTGTCGTACGCTTTCAATGACTTTATCAAAGTCAGATTTAGTCATGACGCTGAGCTGAGCCTCCGCCAGAGCCTCGGCAGATATAGGCCGTACGCCCTCAGGTGGCTGGAAGACAGAGTGGTGAATCTCTAGCCGTTCTTCTTCGCCTATGCTGTGTCTGCCCTTGCGCTTGAACTTGGCCGCGATTTCTTCGGCCCAGCGTTCCAGCCGGGCATTGATGGCTTTGATGTCGACGCCGCCATTGCTTCCCAGGCGACGACGGAATTTAGGCCTTGAGGGGCCAAGCTTGGGGCTGGTGACGCTCGATCGAGGGCGAGGGCGAGAGGGGGCATATCGAGGTGCAGAAGAGTGCTGGAGAGATGCGGTTGATTCGGCGAGGAGGTCAGTGTCGGAGTCGTCGCTGAGGTCTGCCTGCGCTAAGCGCTCGTATCCCGTGGTCGCGGGACGGTATCGAGGCATGGTAGGAGGTGGGAGGTGGGAGGGCGGGTATCGTAAGGAATTGATACGGCTCGCCTGTTGCTTTTGATGATTAAAAAAGTAATAATAGAGCTATGGCGATGGACTCGTGGCCATTTGATTATCGATTTGATTTTCTTGCAACCGCCGTTTAGGTTTCTCGATAGCTCAGCCTTGCTCCTGATGATGTAGGCTCGGGGCTAGAGATGCGGAGTGTTTCACAAGCAAGCCTCTTCCCAGGGGAGACGCAAAAAAAGGGCCACGTCGAAGTGGGAGAAGAAAAGGGTAAAAAGAGCGAAGGGCGCGACAAGCTGCCAAGTTAGATGCAGAGGATGTCGACAGGCGTTGAGCAATGGATCAACGACGTGTGAGAGGATGCAAAAAGGACGAAATCACGGCGTCATTGTAATGAACGAATTCTGTGGCGTTTCAAGGTTGAACTCGTCCCAGGCGTTTCGGTGTTTTGGCGACGGTGCGGGTACCTCTGCCGGATGTGATGCAATGTCGACACTCGGCGCGCAATTAGCAGAGGCGAGCTTTGTCCAATGCACAAAAAAAGCACAAGGTGCTGGTCATAAAAACTGCTTGTTCGTTGCAAGCCCAAAAAAGATCACAGTAATAAGGACAAGCAACATGTCATCGCGGCTGACCCGTGGGAGCCGCCCACTTCGCTTTCCCTGGTTCGTGGATGGCGCGTCCTTGGGAAGCCACTTTTTGGGGACTCGGGCCCTTCCTAGCAGGAACTAGACCAGCGTTTGATTATCTAAGCCTTTGCTCTGTGGAAGTTGGTACGTACTCCGAGTCAGCCAAGTCAGTCATGTAAGGGGGCTTTCCTTTGGGAATATAGACATCTTCTGGAGCCAGCGTCTGGGGGTTCGGAGCTCTGTTGGCAGCAGTAGACTACGAGTAGTAGTACAAAGTAGTTGCAGCAGTATCAGTCATGATCGGGCTGAGATTCGTTTGAATTTACTTTTGGTAGGCATCAGAGCCCAGAACGGCGGTTCAGCTGTCAAGGCATCCGTCGCTATAACCCTTGTCCCCGGGGCTCGAAGCCGGCTGGTGGTGGGTTGTATGCATGCATAATGTGCTGCTAGTCATTAGTGTTGGTGCGGTGTCAATACGTGTGCGTGCGTGTTTGGAGCAGGCTCTCGGGTAAGTTGTGATATCTGAGCTGGGCGTCTGCTGCGTGTACCAACCAACTCGTTGGGACTCTCCCTTGAAGCTGGCGTGTATTGCTGATAGTGATGCTGCTTATCTGAAACATACTCAAGGCTTTTCTTACAGTAGTTGGTTTTCTAATGACAGTGCTGCAGACCACCAATACGAATAGCAGTAATGGGATTCGGTGTATATAGTATCAAGCTGAAACCTCACTATGCATGTGAAACGCTGTGCTTCAGCCCAGCTGCGGGTATCCCATCACGTATGTACACATATGACCTAGTACGGCATCCGATAAATGGCCACATTCAGTGTCTCGGCTGGAGTGCTGCGTTGCGGCCTGAATGAGAATCTCTTTTCCAACTGCTCCTATCAGCCAGCCCCATCCCCCTCTTCGTGTGTCTGATATCATTATGCAGCCAAGAGCACTAATTTGTAATGTTATACGCCCTTGCATTATCTTGCAGGGAGCGGAGACAGTTATCACCGGGTCAGCTTTCAGCTTCGGGACGTTCGTATTGACTTGCAGAGAGATGCCTCCGCAGCCAACCGACAAGGTGGTACGAGCATGAAGGAGCTACAATGCCGTATTAGCCATCTATCTTTAGGATACGACAATGATCAGTAGAATAAATGGGAAAATGTCTGTAAAAGTTAATGATATAGTAACAAAGAAGTTTGTGAGCCAACTAGGCTTACATAAAAAGAAGAAAAAGAAATAGAGTGACGAGACGTTTCGCAGCACGCCTGTCCTCTGAAAAATTGTCGCTGCAACAACATAAACAAAGTCTAACCCATTTCCATGAATGACAAGCAGTAAATCGCGGTATAATCCAAGCTCTCCCGATATCTCTATCGGTTAACTGGAGATTGTCGCTGTAGCTGCTGATTTTACCTTGACCCCATCCCATGACCCAGATCGATACAAGTACAATGTTTTTTCTCTTTTGCTGCTTTTTTTGTTTGATTCTCTCGTCGTGGTACTTTTTCCTCCAACAGATGGATGTCTCAAGGTTCTATTACCTTAAAATGAGACTCCTATTTTCTTCCCATATGTCTGCTATCCTTGGAAAATTCCACCAATTTGTTGTACAGATACGCTCGTCTTCGAAGTTCCATCTATGCTTCTGCTATTGCATAGCTCGTGTGATTCCACGTCTAGAGGATTTGGGCTGGTGATCTTTTCACCAATCCAAGAATCTTCAGACACTGGAGGTAGACCAAGGCTCGAGCCGATGACTCGAGGAAACAAGTGCGCCAAGATGAGGCGTATAGATGGAAGACATGTGCAGATAATGCTCACGTTGACCTCGACTGTCGACCAGTAGGCAACGTTCCAGTGGTCCCACGTTGGATTCGCCGAATTGCCAAAGTAGAAGAGTGACTGGAGACGAAGAACAGAGACGACCGTAGCTCTAATGATACAAAGTTAGCAAGTCAAAAGTCTATAGTGGAGATAAGAGAAATTGGATAGAGAGATCATACATTACTCCTGTCAAAAACATGCTGGCCGCACTTAGCTTTCTCTTCCAGTGTGTATCTAGCTTGTATAGCTGGATTAGAGGAATTGCAAGGAGCCAGAGATCTATCGCAATATTGATAGCCGCGTTTGCCCATCCGAATGCGTTGACATTCATGCACTGCCCATGGGAGGAGTCGCTACCATCAAACTGCTCCCAGGTGAAATTTAGGGGCACACATTGTACGAGGGTTCCGACGACGAAGCTGATGCAAGATGCAGCAAGTAAAACGATGGTCCCCCATACCAATTTGCGAAATTGAGTTCCCGTAAACAAGTCGAGATAAAAGAGCGTGAGGCTGGTCTTGACAATCGTCATAATCACCACGTAGAAAATCTCCATCGCCACAAACCATTGAGCGAGCCTGGAAATGGTGGTTGGAGCCAGCGTCCAAATATCTCTGCCCAGTCCGTTGTCAATGAGTCCCCAGACGTTGAAAGCGATGCACGGTATGCCGACAAATGCTGTAGCAAACAGTGCCCAGTCATCTGGTCCAAACCCCTGTCTAACGCTGAAGAGAAACTTGGATGCGAAGCGAATAACAGCAATGGTAAGAGTTATGAAGCCGAGGGAATAGTTCATTGCTTTGAATCTGCCGGAACGATCTCGTATTGGGGACTCGCACGAACCATGGGCGAGGTTCATCGTGACTAAGATGAAATGTTAGCCATACCAGCGAGAAGTGCTGAAAAGGTCAGAAGGAGAGTGAAAAGCATACGTAGACTGTCAGAGAAGCTGCATGATGACCTGAGGCAGGACAGAGTTGAAGATGATTGTTCCACATTCTTGCAAATGCAAGATATATCGAGCTTAGAACAAGTAGTAGTAACGCAGTTGAGCTATCGAATCCCTAGTTAGCTTGTGCAATGTCGGATACCGTCATGTTGGACAGTAGAGAGGCACTATATGGGCAAGTTATGAGCTGGCGAAGAGCTAACAACACACTTACAGCGCACAATGGCAGGGCTATCCAGTCCGATGGCTTTGGTTCCTCGTTGACAGTTTGCTCTATACGACTCGACGCCGTGACGTTATCAACATGCTGCTCTGATCCCAAAGGCAGGGTAACCGCGGCAGCCGCAGTAATAGCAGCGGCTATGATGGCGAGCGATGATCTTCGAAGCATGGTTGCTGCTCTCTTCTTCCCGCTGAAATATGAATGACGTGAACGATTGAAAATGCCATCGAGATCTGGGGGAACACAAGATAAAGGCAGGGTACCCCAATGTTCATAATAAAAACCCCAGCTCGACACAACTCCCTTCACTTTTCTCTCAGATGGCAGGCATCTTGATCGCCATCCGATGGTGCTAACCTGTTAGCCTCTCCCCCTTGCTTGCATTGCTGCCTTCGTGAGTGGAGCAGCGCTCAACCAGGCTGCAGGGCAAGACTCATGAGCAAGGGGAAAAACAAACCGGAAGCACTAGTTCGATATTTTGTTTCTCATGTATTTTGTGAATTGTGATACAATATCGTAATCTTAGTAGTGATATTAGTATATGCTTCGTATAAGGCGAGGCAACGGTATCGTAATAAAAAGCAGTGGAACTGGCGAGATGTCAGTCCAACCCGGCCGGTGAATATGGGGCAGCGGCTTTCCGTTCTCTTTGTCCCCGGGATCTAGCGGCTCCACAGCATCTCACTTATAAGTCAACCTCCAAGGTGAAGCTGCGCCAAAGAAAACTGAGGCTTGGTGGAAGGGAGAATAAGGAGAGCCATCCACAACATCAAACTACCACCAATGCAGTCTAGCGGCTTGATTTGATTTTGCAGCGCGCCTCTAGATTGCAGACGGCATCCTTCGCTAGCCTTGAGATCGTGTGCTGGCCGGCAAGAGATAAGTACTGCCAGGTAGTATTTGCATGTAAGAGCTGCACGCACTCACTCTCGCTGCTGGAGTCTCCACAGGTGTGCGGCTGCAAGGACCACTTTACACCGAACCACACGATCATGGTTCCCTGTCCAAAGATTCAAATCTCCCTTAGATTGTTCCATGTCCCATGGCGACGGACGACAAGGTCATTAGACGATCCCAGTAGTAATAGTAGATAGCCTCAGAAAGAACACAAGAAATCATTTGAAACACGGACTAAAGCTCCCTTTTTGGGGTCCAGATTGGTAGTACTAGGGGTGGCATTGGCAGTACCTTAGCTGCCGGCGCTTCTTCACATTTGACCGACCAACGTTGAGATATACTGACAAAGGGGCTAACATTCTTGCTGTCGTTTGTTTTTCTTTTCTCTTCATCTATTCTATAGTAAGCGATTCGACTGCTTCTTTCTCTCAAGGGCGAGGATCTCTCATTTCATTTTTACTACAGGCGACTCCCTTGTCCTGGTGTGCAACATCAATGGCTATAAATTGAGTCTGATGTCTGAGCTAAGGGCAGAGGCGGTCTCTCTCCCAGGCTGACGGCAGAGCCCATCCTGGACAGTGCCTCGCTTATTTGGCCGTAACTGTATAAAACACCTTTCGCGTCTGAATCAAAGCCTTGTTTATCACTCACTCATTTCGCGTACGAAGTGGTGGTGATTGTAGATCTATGTCGAGCAGTGAGGCGAAAGATTTTCCCCGGGATGCTTTGTAGATGCCGCCCATATGTCGTACATGCAGTTTAGCCAGTACAACAACGCTCGGGAAACACAACGGATGGTGGATTCCGGCGATCGTATGGGGTAGATCCACAGAGTTGGCCGCTGGACCGGTCGGGAACCTGCGTGGCGGTACGAAGCGCGCTCACTCTCATTGTTGACGGCATGTATGTACGGTAGAGCAGGCTACAGCCATGGAGACCGTGCTGAGAAAGTTGCTAGAGAGCCTGGCTTACACCGGCTGTATGGTGTACTGTTACTCTGCTACCTGTCTATTCCGAAAAGGCAAAAAAGCCACAGGCAAGGGGAACGGGACGAATCACAGCCTGTCATCATCGTCCAGCTTGTGTGGACTAAACCTGGTCAAACAAAAAGAAAAACACACGCACACACAAACACACATGACCAACATGACCAACATGTGGCGATAAGCCCGATACACCCTTTACATCTCGTATATAGTTATGCATAGTATAGGTAATTATGCATAACGCATACTGCGGCTGAGTTCGGAGTCGTAAGCACTGAATAAGCACAGTATCTGAGTCCTGATTCAGGTACAGTAATGTGAAACTCCGTCTGCAGCCAATCGATAGGTAGTACGCGAAATAGTCGAGCTGACAGAGATGGACACGTAAAATTCATTACGTTTCTCTTAAGCCTCTGTCTGTGCGGTACCGAAGGTGTGGGTTGAAGGATGACATCCACCCGCAGACCATATCTTTCAGCTCCTCCCCACTGGCATCAATGAGACTGGGCCGCCAGAAGGGCCAGATCCGACACATATTACGTGTTGCAGCATAAGCTGGGATTCATACCTTGTAGGTAATGTTAGCATCGTCATTTTGGTTGATAGTAAATTCTAAATACATGCTGTATGCTGTAAGCGATATCGATTTGAATCACGGACAGGCCCCTGTCGCGGAAACACCTTTGAAATGAAGCACAGTCAAGATTTGTAATTCCGGTAGAGACAAGCTGTAGACTTGGTAGCCAGCTTAGAAGCAAAGAGGTCCAAAAGTAAGTAGGAAATATTAAGTTGTAAGTTTTTCAAGTATTTACCCTGTAGATACCACGCAGTCGAAGAGCACCTTTCCTGAAGGGCAGTTGCTGCTATGCATTTGTTTGCCATCTTTCTTCAAAAACAAAAGAAAAGAAAAGAAGGAAGCAAAATATCATGAAACGACCGGTCTAATTTTCCATCCATAGCAAGAGAGCCAAAAAGTTGGTAGACACGCCGGGTGGACCATAATCACAAAATCATACCTTGTCATCCTGTAGATAAACTACATGACGTTCTCCCAGAGTTTTCTTCAAGGACAACACCAAGTCATCAATAGCAGTTAGAAATTTCAAGTAGGAAGCCACGGCAACGCAATACCGTCGGTAATTCTCGTCTCGCACGAGCGATGTGTTTAGATCAATATTTTGACGCTGTGCAGCCGACAGAGACTCAAAACAGGTACGCACAAGAGGCACAGGGAGCCGTTCAGGGAGAGGGGATCCAGTCTTCAGGGCTTGCTCGACAATTGTCAATACGGCCATGATATTTCCAATGGCAACATCATCCAATATGCCGAGGACATATACTAGCCTCTCTTGAAACTCTTTGGGAAGAGTGGCTGATAGATAGAGAAGCCTCCCGAGTGCCTGATTCATATTTTGACACTGCTCTTGGGCGTATCGTAGAGCGGCCTGGTCGAATGGACCAGCACTAAAGTCTGCCTTTAACAGCGCTATTGACCCAGTCATTGATGATAGAACCTCGGCGACTTCCAAGGTTAGATCCTCTATAGCCGCGGCACTGATAGGACCGTCTTTATCTGCCCGACTCCAGTGTGACAAAAGCAAAGCGTAATAGTCTGAAAGCGTTCGTATAGTGTTCGCCAACGTCTTACACACGTGATCGGTGGCAGATGGCGGCTTGGGGAACAACTGAACGACAGTTGCGGCAGCAAAACCTATGAGAACGTCGACCAGTCGCCTCCAGAATGCTTGGTAACCTAAGCCTGGGGATCCATACTGTGGAAAGTGGGCAAAGTCATAAGAGAAGCCCAAAATGAGAATCATTGTGACTCCACCCATGGCAGTTGCCTGAACATAGGCTAGAGGCAAGAATACTCTCAGCCACATGGCCATCACGATAAATACAGCAGTGCTGGCAGCCAACCCGTACGGGTTCCCATGACCGCTACCGGATCCTATATACCATGCCACAAGACCAAAGAGACCTCCAATCACCGTGCCGAGCGCTCTGGAGATGAGAGAAAAGGTAAAGTCGGCCATGTATAAGAGCACACAAGTCTGCGCAGTGATGACTGCCCATAACCCCTTTTCGCGGTAAAAGAAGCTGGCTGAGTTAGGAATAGCCGCGGGTACGCCAGTGGCAAGAGTCACGACAACCATGCGCATAGAGTACATGCCAGCTGGATTAGTTATCCAGCGGTAAGTACCGACAATGGCTCTGCCAATTCGAGTTCCGCGATTAGGAGACTCATACCCACGAATGAGCCGAAGCCGCTGGCGAACTGCCTTGGACTGCTCATCAACCGCATCTGGGTCGTCTGTGACACCATCATTAGAAACGCCGGCGACAGGGACGGTGTCCTTGCTGCTAACGAGCCACCGGAAGGCGTAGCGTATGCGGGACGGAAGCCAGATGCGGTGACGTGTCTGTGATGTTGTCAGTTGTAAAACGTGCTTCAGCATTGCTTCCGTAGCCAATGCCACGCTTATGATGCGCTCCTCCAACACCATGGCTATCATCATGGCTCGCAGGGATTGCGGATTATCCGGGGTCTTGAGGTGGCCGTCTGCATCAAAGAGATCGGAATGGCACTCTAGAATGGCTTCGGTGGTATTGGTCGTACAGGAATCGCGAGCGGATTGCAACGCTGCCAGGGTCGTCTCCAGACGTCCAATCAACCCATCAAACTCTTGCTGGGATGGTTGGCGGATCCATCGACGGGTGTTTACCGTGTGGATGCACTCACCGACGAGTGCTATAGATTCAGAACAGGCTAATCTCACTTGAGCAGTTGTCTCGTTCATTGCTTCCGTCATCCGGATTCGGAGCTCGCTCTGCTCTGGGGTTCGCAGGGCATTCATCAGCTCTGCATATTGCAGGACATGGCGTTGGCCAATCTCATGTCCTCCCTTTTCGGCCGCCGCACCGTCGCTTGAGTGCTTGTCGTACTGCAAGCCCGCCTTGTCGACCTTTTGTAGGCCGGTGATGGTGGCAATGTGGAAGTCAAGTAAGGACACTCCGGATATCATGGCCTGGCGGATGCACTCTTCCAGGCCTTTGACGTCATCAGCGTTCCAACGTCCGCGAGAAACGTCTAGCGGGAGGAAGGCGATTTCAGGTGCCATCGACTTATATAGAGCCACAATGCCATTCTTGGTGGCCTTTAGCTGGTCCAAGTCCAACGACTCGCCAACAAAGCGCCTCTGAGTCAGGTCAAGTGGGGTTTCCAGCATCCGGATGAGCTGCTCCATCTTCCGGAGCACCGTATAGGAGGTAGACTGCGGGAAGAAGATAAGGCAACAGACAGCTCCTATGCCGACGCCAATGGCCCCTGGTTTCACCAACGTCTGCCCCAAAAGCGGCGTAAAGGACGGAAGCAGGGGTCCAATTAGCAGGAAGACGTCCGCTACGATGGTCCCGAATAGGTGGAGAAACGTCAGTTTGATGTTGCCGGCTTTTAGACGGGCCAGGAAATAGATAAAGGTCAAAATCATGACATAGTACACCACCGTCACACGGGCATCAAGCATCGCGCCCTGGTAGACCAGTTCCTGGCCAATGACGGTTGCATTGCCGCCAGTACTCTTTGCTTGAGCAACAGCTGCCTGCTGCAGGGCCTGGAGCTGTGCTTGGGTGTCGGATGCGGGTCGAGCAGCCTGGGCCGCCTTCATGGTCGCGATGCCCCAGGCCCAGCCAAGGCACATGCCAAAAAGGAGGGACAGGGATCCGAGCAGATAGATGAGAAGGATTCCAGCGGGTGGCGTCACGAAGAGCACCAGCGCGGCAAAGAAGGTGGACGAGCCAATGCTATCCAGCGACGGCCCAATGTATATCAGGAGGGCGGCCACCCAGGCCGCCACGGAACAGCGGAACAGCGTCTTGAGGTCATTGCCATTGAAGTGGTCCAGCCATGAGGGCAGACTTCGTTTCTTCTTGGCAGGTTGTTTGTCCGTGGCGCCATTGTCGGCGCCACTGTCAGCAGACATATCCGCCGACATTGTTGTTTGCTGTCAACTGAGCATCAGAGCATATGCTGGCTCGAGGGGCTTGGAGAGGTTGAATAGCGACGTCGGTCAGCGGGCGCTGTGTCGAGTTGTCAATAATATACGGTGCCAGGCAAGGGAACCGCTAGCGCTAATAGCCTTAAACCCTGTCTGGCAAAAAATTCAGCTGATCCAGCAATACGGAGCGCAGGGAGGACAGTCAGCCAGTCATCGCCCCGGGCGCTTTATCCAACCGTAGTTAGCAAGGCGGTTCGCGAACGGTGATCACGTTTGCTGTAGGGACGAGGGAAATGATAAAATATCTACGTAGGTTGCTGGGACTGTTCACTGACAAGGTGACCGGATTGCCCGCAGCCTGACCCAAGCTGAAAAAAAAAAGAGTAGGAGACGGGAGAAGCGAAGGAAGGGGATAGACGCATAATAGGGTGTAAAGGGGGGGGGGGACGGCAGAGATGGAAGATAGTTTAAATAGTTAGTAGAGTTCGATAGTAGTATACGAGCATACGGGGCGTGCTGCCAAGTCCCTCGAGGGAAGGGCGACAGAACACAGCGAGATAGGAGACTTTGCACGGTCTCGCTTCGGCGAACTCAAGTAAGCGTTCCGATGTTCCCTGCCACGAAGAAGAACCTCTTATACCTTCCAGAAATAACCCCAGAGTCTTTTTATTCAGGGAGTCTTCTCAGTCGGGGAGTCTTCTCAATTGGGGTCGTAGTGACGATGCTGGATAGCATTGAGATTTCTCCAATTTCGTAGAAGGAACCTTATCGCTTCGCTCAGCTGGAAGACATAGGCTGGTCGAGTTTCAGGGAGCTTCAGCTCTATTATGCGGGATCAGCTGGAAGCAGTAATTGCTCAAGGAGGAGGTGTCGGGTGAGCTAATTGGCGTTGGTTTGTCGATTTTGCTCAACTCACGCATTGCACAGGATGACAGGGGATTATCGTGTCTACCTAGCAAGGGAGCGAGCAAGGGAGACTAATTAGCCTTCAGACCCTACCAACAAGCATTTTGAGGCCTGTCTCTCTCTCTCTTTTTAATTTTCTCGCGTCTCACGCGCCAAGGGACGACCCGAACTCTCGGAAGGGTTGTAGCGTGGCGCCTTTTCCCGGTGCGGCGGTCGTGTTATGGAGTAGGTGGTGGATATTTACTGTGGTGGATATCTATTGTGGAGGAACTGGGCATTCTGACAGCAGCCAGTTCGAGAGCTGTCGATATTCCCCTAGCCTTGAAGCAGTCAAGGACAGGGCTGATGCGCGTATCTAATCTAGCGTCGAGCCACTACATGCGGTTTAAACCACTGCTGTCAGCGATCTGGATCTGAAGTTTGTTGGAGTCGAAATCGAGGGGCACGACGCAGTAAGCTATGGAGGAGCCCGATTCATACCTGGAGAAGAAACAGAGTGCGGGCGTTAATTTGAATATCCCTGGCTTGTCTTGCTTTGAGCAAGTTGCTCGGAATTGGCATTTCCTGGGTGGGCATATGAGGTCATGTGGCGGTTGTTTAGTTTGAAATTCGCCCAAGCTCCAAGCTCCCAAGCTCCCAAACCTCCAAGCCTCCGAGCCTCCGAGCCTTGCGCTTTCAGCTATTGTGCATCAGGATGCATAATTACCACCTTTGGCAACCGCGCAACATGGTTTCAATAAAACCCCCACTTCTGAGTTGGTGGCTGCGGGCGCTCCCTCTCTAGCTGGATTGATGCTGGCGGCGTTCGGTGTGAGAAATTGGCCCAGAGTGAAAGCAGCAACGCCTGGGGCCACCTTCAGCCCCCGGATGGACGACCCTGTCTCCTATTAAGGCTGGCCTAGCTGCCCATGCCCGGTTCGGCCTTGAAAGAATTAGCACGAGGAGACGAGGTTTGAGTTTGAAGTGAATTAATCTCACCACCCAACGCCCCCTCGGAAAAAGCACAGTTTATGTTGGTGGACCGAGTCATTCCTGCCCTGCCGTGCCACGGTTTAGCTACATATCTTGGCGGGAAGCTGCCACTAACCCTGCTCCCATTGGAGAGCCGATCAGCCACACATCATGCGTGACAACGCTTTAGGAGACACCGCACATGAGGTCGCAATCTTGCGCTTGCGGGCGAATCTCAGACCAACAAGAGGAGTCGTATTGGTCCATCTGAGCACTGCTCGCGTATGCAATCCGGGCAGCGTAGTACTGCGGGGTTGTGCTTTGTGTGTTATATAAGGAGGCCATCTCGACCAACAAGCAGTTGTCGTGGCCACTCGTGATCCTTTATCTCCCTTCGTCTCCAGAGCCCAAGAGTTTCACATCCTGCTCTTCTCCTCTCTCTTTGCCATTTGAATCGAGTCTGTCTTATATATACCCGAGCGTGTTGAAACATTGGGGTTGCAGTACGTGGCTTAGCTGATGAGTGCAACTTGAAGTATATCAAAACACCATCTAACACCAACAACAGCCAAGACACATCACACCACATCACCAACAATGTCTACTCTTACAGAGTTTGCCTACTTCCCACAGCTTCCCGCCGAGCTGAGGATAGAGATATGGAAGCTCGTGCCTGAGCCAGATCGCCTCATTGGTTGGGTCCCCTGCTCCAACTGCGAAGATATCTGCAAGCAGAGACCAAACTGCCGAGAAGAAGAAGAGGCCAAGCCGCTCGCCAGACAGCAGTGTATGGAGGCAAACCATCCTGACTGGCTGGTCAAGTATGTAGCACACCCACGCAAGAATGCCGTCTTCGCCCCTCTTCACGCTTGTCGTGAGTCTCGCGAAGTGTGGATGTCCAAGTACTTTCAACCTCCTCGGAACATCACGGTCAATGTATGCGGGACGGATATTCCGGTCAAGTTCAATGTACCTTTTCTCAACTACGAACACGATGTTTTTACTATGTTTGGAGCCTGGAGCTCAACCAGCATTTTCGATGTCGGTGGGCCGATGGAAGCCCCGGTCGAGCCATTTATCGGCCTTGACCGGTCGCGCATCCAACACGGCGGATACTGTGAAATTGTGGACCAGTTTGTCCCCGCGTCTACTCTATTTGAGGTCAACGAGCTGCCAGCCTTGAAGAGGCTGTCATTGATTACCATGGGTCCACAACCCCAGGCCGATAAGCAGCAGGAGCCCGGGGTGCTTATGCAGATGACACCGTGCACGGCGGAGCGTTATGACTGTCAGATCGTGGACGTGGTGAACCCCGAAGTCGGCGAGAACTCTGCTTTCCTGAACAGTTCCCGGCCGCGAGCTCACCGACACACAAAGCAAAAGAAGTTTGACTTGTTCTACGATGAGTGGAAGGCTTGGCTATGGCACGTTGTGGAAGCTGACGCACATTTCCTCATCAAATCAAACGCGGCTTATTGGTGGAAGGTTATCAAGTTTTCCTTGGCAGAGAACGGGCCTCATCACCCTCGCACCGCTGAGGACTGTCCTCTCTACCCGGATCGATGCAGCGGGCCTGCCGGACACAGCCGATGTGTTATCGACAACTGGGAATCAAAGTATGAGCTTTCCTGCAAATATCTGGTGGAAGATAAGTGGGCCAATGTCCTGCAGAACGATCTTGGCGTAAAACTTGGAGGATGGCAGCATCCCATCAACCGAGAAGAGAAGAACAAGGAGGATAAGCGAGTCCGCAACTACATTGACGAGAACTACCAGGGAATCTGGCAGTGGATTGACGATGATGATGAGGAGTAATATTTTTCTGCTTTTTCTGAAGAAGACGAATGGGGCGTTGGGAACTGGATTTTTGTTGCGGCATATTTGCGACGGCCTATCATCTATTTATTATAAGCGTTGGGGTTTACGGCGCCTAAAGGTATAATTATTCGGATTTTGGTGACCATATTGTAAGAATAGGGCATGGTTAAGCAACGGATTTTGGATTCCCCTCTTATTTATTTACTTGATTATTTCTGCTATTTTTCTGTTATCATTGGGCCAGGTGGAAGCGGGCTTGATGTAGGGAAGCGAAATGGCATGTCAGGATTCTCCCATTGGAGTACTAATAGATACATTTCCTATACCATTCATTGAAAGAGGAAAATAGAGAGGACAAATTATTATTAATCCATCCTTCTTGATGCCTAAGTGGTACCACCCTCTCCAATGCCTCGCTCGTCACACCCATTGTGCCTAAATCCGAGGTCTGGATGCTCGAGAGGTACTGCATGTAGTCAAGACCCGGAGAATTCGGAGGAGGGTAGTCGCACTTGCTGCACCTGCTGCACACCTTTAAGCCCATGGCAGGAGTGACCCACATGAAACCCCCACCCCAGATCGGGCCGCGATGTTTGCCGCGCAGCCACGGAAGGTGAAAGCCGCTACGAATGGGTAGCAGGCGCCACCCAATATCAAGCGCAACAGCCGTCTTAGTAATGAGGTGCATCTTGGTGCTTACAACGTCGGATATGTTAATATCAATTATATGATATTGCTTTCCCCTCCCTTTCGCCTTTTTGGATGAAGAAAGGTAGCAATTCCCACCAATACTCTTCTCTGCCCCTCTTCTCAGAGTTACCCTGACCCTTGTCCCTGCCAACTGCAGCGTGATGAAATCGACGATATAATACTGTAAGTCCGCATAGAGTACGACAAAGAATAAAAGCGCGATATATTTCCTAATCAGGAGTTGTGCTTTTTGTGTACAGTATAATCCTATAGGTTTTATGTATGCAAATTTGTTTGATCTCCAACCTGCAACTGGCACCCTTTACTAGGACTACTAGGAGTGCTTGCTCCGAGGTTAGGAAATTGTGCTGGGTTGTAATTATCTTATTTTTGTTACATAGAGAAGGAGAAGAATAAGTCAAATTAACTGTAGTGCTATGAACTCGCTACCATTTTTGTCTTAAAGAAGAAGCTAATTACTAAAAATAGTGAAGACTTTGCCTTGCCCTTTCATGCATTACAAACCAGCGGCTAAATACTTGCTCAAACAAAAATACGCCTATTAAGGCCATAGATCGTCATCACCTTACTCCTCTTCATCTTCATCTTCAAAACTGACGTCACCATTAGGATAAAGCTCTTGTCGAAGCTGCATCAGCCTCCACGTGATTGTGTGAAAGTATCTCGAGGTCTCTGTGTGCGGCGGTGTGCTCCAAAGGCGACGGCAACCATCAATAATGACCTTTTGCAGATGCTCATGTGAGATATTTTGGCGTTGTGCTTTCCTTATCAGGAAATTTAAGAGCTCGTGATCCTCAGCCCCTGGCACTGCTGGGAACCCGCAAGCATATTCGAGCGCAGATGGCTCTTCATCGACGGGATCCAAGATGGCGCCAAAGGACAAAAGGTCATGGATGATGGGTTTGGCAACGTCCCACGAGGCTGAGCGAATACGGCCTGGAGTATGCCACCAATGGCGAAAAAGAGCACCAAGAATCGTTTCGACCTTCTGACAGTCTACGTTTTCCTTGTTTCGTACCTGCTTGGTGGGATCGGCGCCGTTAATTAGCAAGCAATGGACAATACGTTCGTCTTGAGCATGAGCTGCCGCGAAGAACAGCGGAGTCGCATCGCTGACGAGGAGTGGCCCCGAACAATCCCAATCAGGATTGCTTGTGTATGAGTCAAAGGGTAGTGTCCATCCTGATAGTCGTCTTAACGCCTTCTCGCGAGCAGTTTCCAGCTTCTTGTCATCATTGCCAGATGGCCGGAGCAGCTGATGAAAGAGTGTCCATCCAACCTCATTCCTTTCATACCGCCCCGGATCGGCACCGCAAGCAAGCAATGCTTCGACGGCAGCAAAGTTGGCGTGATCCAAGAAAACGGTGTTTCTGGCGGCGGCGGCATACAGAGGCGTCACTCCGTTCTCGTCTTTCTGGTTGATGCTCACGCCAGCCATGACGAGAAATGGAATGAGCCTCGCCGCACGATTATCAGTGGCTCCGGTAACCACGAGGTGCATAAAATTGCGGCCTTGGGCGTCTAAACGATGGCTATCTACGCCTTGCATTGCGCGAAGCAGCCCTTTGAGTTCGCGAGGGCTAAGTATGGGAGGCTCATCCCACTTGTTTCGATTAAGGCTCGAATTCATTTTCTTGATGCTGGCGTCTGTCAATATTTGTATGGATAATTTTGGAATTCCTCAAGAAAAAGAACAGCTGGACTTTTGCTGGCTTGGTTTACTTGATGTATGGGAGGGAAGGCTGCGGCTGAAGACGGGGGTGAAATAACAGTGAGAGAGAAGGCATTTTTCATGCAGCCACAACTGCAATCACCACCGTCCGCGACCAATCAGTATGCTTCTGAAGCGAGATAATTTATATCATACAGTTTTCATGAGCTAATCAGTTAATTTCTAGCTACTACTGCGAACATTCAAAAGCTAAACGTAGGAGTGTTTGCCTCGCCTCGCCTCGCCTCGCCTCGCCTCGTCTCGTCCAGGGCCTCGATGGACTTAGCGCCATGCAGCCTTTTCTTTTTCCATAGCACCGGTCAGCAAACATGTCTAGTGATCCTTGTCTTTTAAACACTGCTCCTATTCTGTTGACATGCGTGCATTTGATAAGGGAAATTATTATGCAGTACGCTCAAGGTATAGGTTCTATCTTGGAATGGCTTACACCGCGCAGCACCCCCGCTTTTTATGCTGCTCTTACACCATGAATATCTCACAAATTACATCTTTTACTATTTTTGCCGGACTCTGCCAGAACGATGTGTATTTATCCTTTTTTGTAGCAGCATTTAATATACACAATGAAAATGGCTTTCTTGTTCACTGCCAACTCAATAAACTGGGGATGCCGCTGGGCCAGCTTCGATGATGCAATGTGGCGGCTCCCCTGCAAGAGAGGCTACGCTTATATGCAGTGAAAATCAAACTGTAAAAAAAGAGACCATCTCTCGTATTTCATCAGATTCAACCAAAAGCATCAATCACGGTGAATGAAGCAAAGTGTAAGTATTATAAGCTATACGAATCCATCGGTCCTGTAGCGACAATGCCTTCATCGCCATGGATCTTCGTTTGCCCGTCAAGTAGAGGCATCGGTTATGCCCTCACTTGCCATCTCCTTCGACGCACATCTCGCTCGTCCATCCCGATTCTTGCAACGACGCGACACTCCGATTTGGCAGCTGCCAAGGCTGCAATCCTCCAAGATGTATTTCCTTCATCGTCGTCATCATTCTTTTCTTCGTCTTCATCATCTTCCTCTTCAGCTTCATCATCTTCCTCGTCAGCTTCATCATCTTCCTCGTCGGCTTCATCGCCATCACAACAGCAGGACAAGCTATCAAAGCGCCTCTTTGTCGTCCGATGCGACGTGACCGATGAATCGACCATCGAATCTGCCGCCAAAAAGGCAGAGAACTTGTTTCCCAAAAAGTCGCATCACTTGCATCTTGCCTGCGTCCTCCCAGGCGTACTATTAAATCCAGAAAAGTCATTAGCACAGATTGATGCGAAGAGTACTTTGGATTCATTCAGAATCAACTCTGTGGGACAATTACTCATGGCGAAGCACTTTTTCGGATTCTTACCCAAAAAAGCGACGGCAATGCCGGGCTACAACGCATATGACTACAATGAAGATGAAGACGACGAGGAAGACGAAGAGAGGGAAGATCAAGAGGACGAGGATGAAGCTGAAGAAGAGGCAGCTTTGCGTCTGCCCCAGCACGCTACTTGGCTGAACATGTCCGCAAGGGTAGGATCTACCGCTGACAACCGCGCTGGCGGATGGTTCTCGTATCGTGCAAGCAAGGCTGCCGTCAACAGCTTCACCAAAAGCCTTGATATCTATTTACATACACGGGCAGGCGATAATGCAATGGCGGTGGCGTATCATCCCGGCACGGTGAAGACGGATTTGAGCAAAGACTATTGGGGAGGCGTACCCAAAGAGAAGCTATTTAGTGCCGAATACGCGGCTGAGAAGCTTGTAGATGTGGTTTGTGGGCTTGGGATGGATGATAGGGGAAGATGCTGGGATTGGAAGGGGACTGAAGTTCTCCCCTGAATTTGATTCATGTACTACTTGTCTAAATTGTTTTGATGCCTGATTCATCAAATGTAGCTCACGGTAACAGCACTCAGCTCAAATTAAAACAAAGTATTTTTGGTAAACGACTCGCACACCACAATTTTGTCTTTTCCCTCTTGCCTGCCCATAGAGTCCTTTCCCCATTGTAAAAAACACCAGTCATAGATCTCTTCTTCTATTCTACTTCTTTCTTCTTTCTCTCGTCTCGTAAAAGAAAACACGTGCAGCGCATAGGATATTAATTACAAACAGCAAATTGTACGGAGGTGATGGGGCTGAATAGGGGCATACGCTCAGCATACACACATCTACAGCTCCACCTCTTGGAACGAAGCTCCGTCTGGCGGCGAGGCTGGCTTGTTTTCGTCTTCGTCTTCCTCGTCGCCCTCAGCAACTTCTTCCACTATGGCTGTTTGTGAACCGCCGGGTCGCAATTGTCCTTGTACGTCTTCCAGACGGACTTTCTGCTCAGCCTGATCGTTGGTCCTTGCTTTCTGCTCTGTAGACTTGGCCTTTGGCTCTGCTGATTCGCCTTCTTCTTGTTCCTCTGGGGCGTCGGAGAGGTCTTCTGCCTCTGCGGGTGCCTTTGATCCAGCTTCGGCTCCGCTCTCTGGGGTCTTCTTCCCACTAGGGGGTGTTGATCCTGGTGCTGGTCCCGGCGGAGGAGACCTGCTCTCTGGAGACCTCTTGCCAGCTGCTTCTTGTTCTGGCGGCGATGATCGTCGTGGCAAGTCCTTGGGAGGCAGGTCCTTTGCCGGAGGAGGAGGTAGTTGGTCATCGCTGGGAGGTCCTGGCCGCATAACGTCGAGGTAGAACTTGGTCACGCCAAAGATTCTGCCATTCTGCTCGCAGGCCGTCACCCATTCGGGGCGCACTACGGGAATGTTGTTCTCCACAGCCTTCTCCCAGGCGGTTCCTCTGCCCTCTGTGGTGACAAAGTGCGTGGTATCGATGCGAACGCCGTCGACAATCTTGGCCCCAATTCGCTCCACGGCTCGGGTCAGGTTCTCTCTCGTCGTAGCCGGCATGATGCCCGTTGTGATGGTGATTCCACTCAGATCCGTCATCTTGTGGGTTCGTACGACCACCTTTTCGCTTGCTCGCGTCCCGGCGCTTGTCCGCAGAACCAGGTGGAAGCTGTATTCGGTGTCGACAGCCAAGCCACTGATCTTGGTGCTGTGCATTTCCAGCGGTCTCGGAATGTTGCCAGCCTTTTGCCCATTACGGTACAGGCTCAGAGATATCAAGTCGGCGGTAGCGAGCTCGATGGGGTCCCATTCCAGGACAACGGAAGTCTGCGTCGCATTGCGGCAGCGTAGGATTGGTGCAGCAGGCTCGGAGGCACCAAAAGACTGGAAGATGCGGTCTTGGAGAGAGCGAAACTGGTCTTCGGCAGCAGCTTCCTTTGTGGTGTTGCGGCCAACAGTGATGTCCACGATACTACCGGAGGAGATGTTGGGAGGCAGCAAGATTGAAGGGAACTCGATCTATATTTGCGCGAAAATAGCAATCAATTGGTTAGCTGTAACCGTATATTGAAACTCAAAGGCTCGAGAGAGTTGGACTAGACATGATGGTCCAATTCAAAAAAACAAAAACAGGCCAGGTTGCGTGCGAGACATACCAAGCGCTTGTCTGGGGTCAGCAGCACTGTGACTCCTGCGTCGACCTTACCGACGGTCAAGGAGACGAGCATGGCTGTGTAGAGGATTTGACAATGAAGATTGAGGGAGAGAGAAGGCGATGCGAGAGGCGAGATGGCAATTCAGCCTGAGGAGTCGCAGTCAAGGAGAGGCTGTGGCGTCTCTGGCTAGGGGATCGCGAACCCGACGAGGAATCCGCGCAGAGTGGGTTGGAAGAACAGGAAAAAGTTGAGAATTTGTGTCTGAGTGAGATTATACAACGGCCCTGCAATAGAAGCCAAGAGCTAGGAGGCGAGAGAAGACTCGCACGCAAAGAGAGACAAGTCCTGAGGCAATCAACACACACAAAGAATAGGTACGATGGAGAGTCGAGGCTACGAGATAATGGTAGTGGCTGTGATGACAAGGCCGAAGTGGGTAGGATAAGCTATAGTGGGCCGCGAATTTGGAACACTTAGTCTGTGACATGCAGCAGCTATACATGTTGATGCAGGCAGCCCTGTCGTTATGGAGATCTGTATTTACAAGCAAATGACCAAAATAGCAGCAATGTTCTCGTGTATGGAGATTCGCTTCATTCGTAACCCTTTGAGACTGTACCGCCAGCATGCAATATTGCAGCTACCTCGTATTCAGTTCAATAACAATTGGAATCTTTGATTTTCCTTTTGGCGCCAGCCCACTTCTGTCTATTTAACTCGGTTCCTCCCAACAGCAGAGCGGTTACGAAGCGCTACGTGGCATAACGACCTTTATATACGTTGACATCTTTTCATGTTTGGAAAGTACAAGGCTTGACTTTCACTTTCTGCACAAACGATTGAAATAATACGTAAAATAGTTTATTCCTCGTTAGGTTCGACATAGAGATCGGAATGCTCTGGTGTGAGGCCAAGGCACCCTCGTGACGAATCCTGGTCCTTGGTACTTCGTAGATCCGTGCAAATATGCTTTGGGGAAAAAGTTTCATCAGTCTCATCGAACATTTCTTTTCAGTTCTTGAGGGAATTAACCTCTATTCTTGTGCGCTTGATTCGTGATTTTGACTTTGCAATTTGCGATTCACGACACACGACACTGTATTGCAGAGGCTAGCTGATGGGGCTCTATACGGTATGAATTGCGAGCTGAGGCTCGGGGATTCCGACTGCTTTTCAATCCCCTCTTCTCGTGTAACTTGTTTTCTTTTGTAGGTACTCACACAGTACTTGTAAATGCTCATGCCATAGTACCTGGTATTTGAATAAATCTTTTGTTGCTAATGGGTAATAATAACAATGATGACTTCCTGTAATCATCAAAAGTATTCTCCATCTACTACTAGGCACTACTAGCATCTTAGCTCATATTAGATGGTATAGTGTCTACTCCGTATTATGAGCTACTTAAATGTCGCTAGTAGCTTCTCCATATCCTTCGACAACAGGGACATACAGTGCAACTGCGGGCAAAGAGAGGGCCAACTAATAAAGTATTCGCCTCAACTGCTTCAAGCTTACGGAAGTCCCCGCTGGGCGCGAGGCTACCTACTGCGGAAGGAGAACGCCTCAAAGTCTGTGCGCCCCTTGTCTTGTTGCTGCGAACCCTTGTCGCTCTTCAAGTCTCGGCCTTGGCCCTTCTCTCCATCTTTCCCATCTTCATCTTCACCTACACCTTCGCCATTACAAACTACTGCCACCGTGCCCGACCAAGTCTTTGGTTGTTGCTGGACAATTTCTGCCTTCACTGCCAAATACCCAACAAATCGAAGCAAAAAGACTTACACCGACTAAACCCGAGAGCCGTTTCTTACACCACCTGCTCCAGTCATTTACCGCTCGCTCGGTGCGGGTCGCTCGCCCGTCATGGCTGATCTGATCGACCCGACAATGAAGGGCAACTATCCCGTGATCCTGGGCGTTGGGTTGCTGGGCAAGCCGTCCAACGAGATCTTTACTGGCATTCGCTGTAAGTTGTCATCGTCGTCTTCGCATTCTTCGGCATCCGATCCGAGGAAACAAACAAGACACCGAGTTGCTAACGCATCGGCTTCTGCCGAGCAGATAACCACAAGCCTGTCTTTCCGCCATCCGACGCACGCTTGAAGCCTTCTATCCCCGGCAAGACGAGCTCGTACGACTTGAACTTCTCCAGCGCCGAAGGAACAGTTGGATTTGCCGGAACGCGCTCCACCGAAGATGGCGACTATGTGCTCTACTTCGACCCCGAGCGCAAGGCCTTTATCCTCGACAAGGTCGACTCGACTTTTAACATGAATCTCACGCGCACTCCTGGAAATAGCAACCCCGATGATCTGCGGCGGCGACATCCTCACTTGGGAAGTGGCCCATCGCAAAAGGCGGGAGACCAAAAGAGCGCTTCAAGCAAGGATAAATTGAAGTCGTCAACAAAGGCCGATGAGAAGAGCATCACGGTGCAGACCAAGGAGATGCAAAAGAAGAAGCCGTTGGAAAAGAAGCTGGGAGAAAAGAAGCATGCCGACAAGATATTCGTCGAGAAGAAGCCTCCTCCCATTGAGAAGAAATCTGTAGACAAGAAACCCGCTTCAGACAAGGAGAAGAAACCATTGGAGAAAGAGAAGAAGCCCATGGAGAAGAAGTTGTTGTTGGAGAAGAAGTTGCTGGAGAAGAAATCAATAGACAAGAAGTCGACCGACAAAGCGGCAGAGAATAAGCCGACAGCGAAGAAGACGGTCGAGAAGAGCGGTGTCGAGAGAAAAATCCACGAGATGAAAAGTGTGGACAAGAGGCTTTCAGGGGGCAAGTATGACAAGAAGCCACTGCCCAAGAAGATTGAGCTTGCACTGCCTGTGCCAGAACCACCCAAGCCGGAAGCGTCCCGGAAGAAAAGAGACCAAGATGATGACGACGAGGACGAGGACGACGATGACGATGATCTTCTCATTGAATATCCTGGTGCAGAAGCACCCTCTAGACCGGCTCACCATTTCTCGCCCGCGTTTCCTATTGCTCGTCGCTTCGATGATTTCATGGATCAGCGTGAATCCGAAGTGGAAGAAGACGAGGAGGCCATGGACGAGGATACCGAGGCGGCATTCAAACTGCCCAGCCCAGTGAAGAATAGCAGCCAAGCTCAGTCAGAACCCATGGATGTTGACGAAGAGGAAGAGGAGGAAGTTGAAGACGCTGGCGAAGCTGGCGAGGCAGAAGGTGCCGCCGATTTCGAATATGACTTGGAACAAGAACTGGAAAATGCTTTTGATCAACTGGATAACAACGACCAGGACAACAGCAACAACAACAGCGGCTACTACTATAACAACAATAACGATGATGATGAAAGCGAGATCAGTGAAGAAGACTAGAGGAGTATCTGATTGACCAATTTTTTTTGGACTGGGATTTCATTGTCATCATATACGGAAGACAAAAAAGGAGAAATGATGGGGTTTTATGAGTGTGTGGTTTTGATATCACACCTAACTGGAATTTGATACTGGGTTACATGGGCTTTTATTTAACGTCAGAATAAGCCAAAATGCGCTTGATACCACCAGCGAAAATGATTTCTTTCTTTTCTTTTCTCTCTTTATTATTCATACTATTCTTTGGTAACAGCGGCTGCCTTTTTTTCTTTTCGGCATAATTAACATGATACGGGATACACATGAGTTATATCAGGTAGTTAGTTACAATACAAAATTATTATTTACACAAATTCATCATCCTCTGGCCACCTGTTCCCTTGTAGATGATCCGTGACACCAGGAATCTCCCTCTCACAATAAAAATGCCTCTTGGCCAATGTCAATAGGGGACCGTACTTTTCCAAAACTGGCTGATCGAAGCACCCAACCGTGAGGCAGATGTCCCCGCGGCCGTCCTTCTGCCAGAAGAGATAACCCCCGCAGTTGCTGCAGAACCCGCGCTCAAAGTGTGGCGTGGCCGAGTAGAGCTTGAGCGTCGACTTTGACGTGAACTCGACGGCGGTTTTGGGGAGCTTGTGGGAGCGGAAGATGAGAGATCCGGTTTGTTTGCGGCATTGCTCGCATTGACATGTTGTTGTCTGGGTTATGGTTATCATTAATATTAATATCAAATCTTGGATGGTGTTTTCACGCTTTGAGTTTAGAAAGCGGAGAAGAGAGGGAGAGAGAGGAGAGTTAAAACTCACGCTGTTGGCAAAATTATGGTTTGGTGGGAAAGTCACAATGTAGCGAACCGATCCGCAGAGGCAGCCGCCTGTGATTGTTTCGGGTTTCTCGCTTGAAGCAGCCATTTTCTTTTAAGATGTGTCTTTTCGCGTGAATCTGGGGAAGTGTGATAGTGAGGCTAGCCAGTATGGTGGACTAATATGATATAAGCCGGTTTTGTTCTCCACGTAGGCTTACAAGTTTACAAAAGGCGGTTTGTAGAATTGGCCAAGTAGCCAAATATTTATACCCCAGAATTTGTGCGATTCTGTCAACGGCGCCTTTCACGGGGTCCCAAAGCTGACTCGAGCTTAGTTATTAAATCGTCATATTGATGCTAGTGTTGCATCGCGGAGATCGTCACTAGGCGGCCCTTTTAGTCGAAACGGCGCTTACTGAGACCAAACTAGCTGCAGCTCTATTTCCCCATATTGTAAGAAGCCCATCATCGTCGTCTCATGAAACCAAGTGCACATTGATAGCAACACTATATAAACAAAGCAAGTTTCTATCAAAGTTACACTAAACGACCTCCCATCTCGCAATCCAGCCGATATTTTCGCCGGCATTCCTCACAATACACAGTCTGCCTTCCTTTGGGTTTGCCTTGATATCTGGCAACACCTTCTCCACAGCTATGCTGCCAATGGCGGCCCCTCGGCCGTTGGCAAGAGAAAATGAGCCCGTGGTGACGAAACCGATGAGATCTTCCGCATCGGGCACGAGCGGGTGCCCTCCAATGTCGAATTGATTTGGTGACAACGAGATGGTTTCTAAATCCGGCGGCGGAGCAAGAAGCTCCTGTGCTAGAAGACGTTTTCGTGTCTCCATGTCTGCTTGGGACTGAGAACGCGAAGACGACTGCGGCTGATGTTTTGATTTTGTAGAGTAGGATGAAGATGATGAAGATGAGGGGATGCGAGAGAGCCACTGCGAACGGAGATCGGATGGAAGAGAGTGTGATTCTGGCGGTATGCTAGCGGGGACTTCGATGTCGGAAGATGGTGGTATAGGAACAGATACGGCAGGGAGGCGGTAGATTCTCGCACATGAGCCAACGACACCTCGTGAAAGAAGCGAGATCCGGACGCAGACGATTGGATTTGGAGGAAGTGGCGAAGGTACCGCCGCTGTTGATGTGATGAGGCTGTTGAATGTAGTCTTGGAGATGCTCGTCAGAAGCTTGAGATAGGGCATCTCGTCGGCGCTAACATCCTTCTTTTTGACAGTCGTTGGCTCTGAGCCTGCTTGATCGACATCCATTGCATCTCCCGAATTATCAGCATCCAACGGGGGACTTGAATCTCTGATATGAACCTGCTGCTGCTGTCCAAGTCCAAATAAGAATTCAAAGTCGCAAGCATGTCCGTCACCTATCTCGCCCTGCCGTCCAGCGCCCAAATTGAGGGATGCCCACTCAACCCTCTTGCTCTTCGGACGCTTCGCCCAGTCTCTCTTCCGTATTCGCCTCCGTTCAAGCTCCCATTCTGCGCCGGCGTCTGTACCAAGAAAGTCGGCCGGGAACCACGGCATGCTGCGCTCAAAGGCGACCTGCATCGTTTCGTTCAGACCCGCGAATCGTGGGTTGCCGCCCGAGACAAGCGGACAGTGGACGATGCTGTACCATAGAGGAAGGATGCACTTCCAGGGAGCAAGGAGAGTCCACGTTCCTTGTGCCTGTGTGCCGACTGCGGAGCGAGATGCGATGAGAGTGATTGGGATAGCGGGGTCTATAACTGTTGGTTTCAGAGGCACTCCAGGTGTAATTTTACTCCTTCGCCTGTTGATGGACTTTTGTGATGGCAAACCTGAAGCTTTGTGGCGGACATCTCGGTCGAATAAGAGCGATGGCTGTAGATTTTTTTCAGCAGGCCAGCTGGCGATTGTCTCTAGCAGACGCATCTGTGCCTGTTCAGTCTCTGGAAATTCCATCTTCCGCGGCGGGTATCGTAATCGAGGATCTTGGATGGTAAAGTTTAGTACTGAGTTGTTTGGTAGAGCCGCTGGGTTCGTCAGCCCCTTCAATGATTCGAATAGCTCGGCATGTTTGTTCTTTGGGTTTGGCCCTGAAGGATAGGCCAATAAGACAGATAGCAATGCCTCGGTAGATGCAGGACCGGAAAGCTCTATGCTTCCAATTTCGAACCGTAGATCTTCGATATATAGTCGAGGGTTCTCCATCTTTGTCAAGCGTAGCAGCTCATTGAATAGCTCCAGAAAGGCTGAAGGGTGAACTCTAATAAAGATCCTTCTCTGAATCTTTTTCTCGTTCTCTGCCTCGGTATTCTCTTGTGATTCAGGGTCCCAAACCACGGTAGATTGGCACATTGGCCGTTGAACTCCAGCTCTCTCTCTGCTCAAGACGCCGGTCCAGGCTCGCGTGCCCTGCCTCCATTTTCTGCCTTTATCGTTCCAGCAAGAATCGTGCGTCACTCCGACCTTTTTGAGGACTCTGGCCATGCCGGCATAGTTTCCGTACAAGCCAATAGTACTCATATAAGTCATGTCCCAAACCATAGTGCCTCGTTCTCCTTGTGCTCTATGAGTTGGTCTGTAAATCTTTTCGTTTGGTGTCAAGGGAATTGCGAAGCGCCATAGGGGCTCTTTGGGTTCCGTCATGCGAGCCCTCTTTGCGTGCCATCGATGTGTGGGAAGCCATGTTTTGTCAATCTGGCGTTTTCTAAACTTTGCGGCTGGTTTGGGAGGGTCGTTGAGCGCGTTTCTTCGAATCTTGGGCCTAGGTTTCCTTCCCACAACGCCAATATCTTTAGAATTTTGTGTGTTATCGTCGGTGGGAGCCTCTTTGCTCTTCTTTTCCTTCTTCTTCCTCTTCCGCGCTGCGAGTATCCGTAATCTTTTGGCCGTCTGAGCTCGTATCCTTGCTCTCGTCGTCCTCGGTTTCCTCTTTCGAGATTCGACAAGAGGTGTATTATCTTCGTGCATCTCTTTCCTGGCCCTCGCTCGCAGTCTTCGCGGCACTCGCTTGGGGTTGTGGCTCGCCGTTCGTCTTCTCAAGCCGCGAGGCACCTGCTGGAACGCTCTGCTGCTCCTTACAGCCCTGGACGCGGCCATGCTCTGCTCAAGAGCTCGAATCTCAAACTCGTGCGCGGCCACAAAGGCCACCAAATCCAGCTCGCCATCCTTGAGCGCAGCATCGGCGGGCTGAGCTGGGATATTTCGTGCAGCGTAGACCTTGGCGCGCTTCTGGAGAAAGGCATCGCTACGACCGTTGGGAGCTGGAGGGCCGCGCTTTTTGGAGGCGGAACCGGATTGTCCGCCTATCGAATGATTGGAAGCCATTTGAATGGCGAGCTGGCGAGCTTTGAACAAGCCCAATTGCGCTCTTGAATGCCGGTCGATGCGTTGATGATGACTCTGTTTTGGAAACTTTCTTGGGTGGAATGGCTTATCGATAAGCGCCTAGGTGAGCTGCTTTAGCTGTAGCCAAGCCTGCGACCCACTGAAGGAAGTGCATTACAGCAGCCTCCAATTAATTAACAGCGTTGACGGCTACTGATGCTGTGCTTCATGACATCACCAATAGGAAGATTCTATCGGGCCCTCTGCCGAGACGCCGGATTACCCAAGTTTACAACGACATTCTCCCTCATTCGGCGTTGGAATAATGCTCTATTGGCCACCCGCTACCCAGTGGCAAGATATGAATGCGATTATTAGCATCGTATTTAGTTAGTCGCTGATGCTTTGGGCTGCTGGAGCTACAAAATAGGCTGCCTATCTTGCTCTGTGTCAGCCTACAGTACGCCTTCGCTGTCGTTTTAGCGAGTTGGCCGCCTATAATGGTCATTTCCCACGTGCCAAAGTAACAGCGACAGTTCAATAATGCCCTCTGGATTCTACTGGTAAGACCAACTAGCCGGATGCTGCCCACACTTTCTTCTCCACCTTTCCAACGACCCCAATAATAAGGCAATCTGGAGATCCAAATTATATTGAACAGATGCGCAGCCGAGTCTGCCGACGTCAATCGCATTCAGCTCTCTACAGCTTTGGCGCCAGCATTTGATACGACCTTGATTTCATCTGAACCGCGACCCCCTCTCTTTCTTCCATATCCTCTCTGAATCATCATCATCACCATCTCGCGAACCGTCTCACGAACCGTCTCGCCAAGGTGGCAATATCGGAACTAGCAAACCCCTTGTCAGCCAACGACGCTACTGCCATCCGCAAATACGAACCGGTAGGGCCGGGTTCATATTTATAGAGCTCCCAAGGCTCCTTTTATCCCTGAAAGGTACGCGTATCCATAGCACGCCCAGACAGGTCAACGTACCCACGAGAGGATGCAGCTCATCTGTCTCATATCTCACCTCACAATAGGGGCTCCAGCACGCGCTTCTAGACCTCGCAGCCTGCCCGATGGCGATGCAACGTCCGCATTCCAACGCCAGCCCGCAGTGATAGTTTAGCCCGATACCGAGAGCCAGTCAGCCAGCCATTCCGTATTCGTCTGCGGCCGTATCTCGTTCATCCATCCAGCTCCTTCGCTCCGCATTCTTTCACAACCTTTCCGGCTAAGTTCGTCTCGTCTCGTCTCATCTCATCTCCCCCCACGCTCCAGCATCAAAAGTCGCCGCTGGCCCAGGAATCCGTCCTCGCCGGCTAGTCCTTACCGATTCGTGTTGCAACTATTAGCGTGTTGGCGGCTCGGACTCAATTCCAGTTCCAGTTTTTTTTTTTTTAACTTATCGCCTGCAGTATAATATTCTGCAGCATCAAACCAAGTCATACTAGTGAAACGGCCTAGACCTTGCCGGCATTGGTGCTTGGTTTCTGTTAGCCTGCAATGTCTGCCCTGAGTAAGCCAATGAATCTCTCCCGTTTTGTTATGTGGTGAACTATCACGGGCCGACTGAGCATAACGGGCTGTCATGCATGCGTGTGTGCGCCGCATGCTCTGCTCCTTCAGCCTTTTCAGTGGACGTGGCCCCTACTGCCGTGTTTCTCTCCTCTCTTCTCCCTTCCCACTTTGTCTATTTTGATTTTTGTTATTGCTTTTTGTTTTTGTTTTGCTCTGGTTCTCTCTGTTCATGCCTTTCTTCAGCTCAAGTGAGCTAACCTGGTGAAATTTGTCTCTCTTCCCGGCATATCCGAAAGACTTGCTTGTGATAGACTTGTTGTTGCTTGCAGTGAGATTTTGACGACTAACATGCCTTCTTTTTTCCCCTCAGTCGGCAAGGGGCGCAAGGTGAGGCTATTCGGTGGCCATCTCGGTGCTCACCCTTACCTTGTTCAATGAAACGTACCGTATCACTAACACTGATCTGCTTTATTTTTAGCCCAAATTTGAACTTCATCTAAAGGTGAGCCACTACACTATACGTAGATGAGACGTATTCTTTTCAATTGCACTTGTATCGTTTACTTTTCATCTAACAATAAGCTTTGCTCAACTACTAGATTTATGATTTAAACAACGTACCTCTTGTTTCTGGAACTTCATTCATCAAATGGCATCTGCCGCATTCTATGCATGCCGACCATCGCGGTCGCACGCCCAAGGCGGCCATCGCCAATCATCGGGTGGAATACAACTTCAACAAAGTAGTAGCAGGCGTTCGCATGTCCGTCGACAAGAACAACAGCCTCAATGAGTGTCTAATAGAGTTCGAAATTGTCCAAGAATTTGCCCTCACGGAGAAGATTACGCTTGGCCACATTAAGCTCAACTTGGCTGAATATGTCGAGGAGAGCGAAACTTTCTTGAGAGAGATAAATTCTCTGTCTACGACAAGAAAACGAACGAATAGCTCGGGGAGCCCAAACAGTGCCAACGACTTGAAACTGTCCGACGAAATCCAAAGAGACGCTGAAGAGGGCATCATCCGCAGATATCTGATGCAGGACAGCAAAGTCAACAGCACTCTCAAGATTAGTATCTTGCTTATCCAGGTTGACGGCGAACGCAGCTTTATTGCGCCACCATTAAAGACGGCTCCGGTCTTTGGAGGAATTGCAGGCTTCATGGCACCAGAACAGAATGAGGATGAGATCTTAGGACGTAAGTCACACCATCATACATCATGCCGATACAATACTGATGCTAATTCCCTCCTACAGCTCTGCCAAATTTATCTAAGAATAGAGATGTTGCTGAGATCCAAGATTTGTATCGCCGAACTCTGGCAGCTTCCTGGACTCGACAGCCCTCTGAACTGCATACTGATGAGTGCATCGAGGATATTTTCGCCGGCGGAAACGGCTGGAGAACAAAGCACAGAAGCGCCACCAGCCCAGATTCTGAAGATGACGAATATGACGAGGACGGCGAGATCTCTGGCACTCTCCGGCCCAACGAATTCCGTCGCATCGGCATGAACCACCGCCGCAACCACTCTGGATCCTCAAACCACCACATCCGTCGTGGCAGCAACAACTCCTACAATCCTCCCAGCAGCCCGCGCCCTCACCACCACCGCACACCCAGCGGCTCGAGCGATAAGAGCGTCTCAACCGTCACCGGCGGCGGGTTCAACCGCCTTAAGAAGGGCGTTCGCATCCTCCGCGATGATGGCAGGGAGACACCCTCGCGGGATGATGACATGCTCAGCACCAGGAGCGTCGGCAGCCTCGTCAGTGCGGCGCCAACGATGGGCAGCAGCGAGCGCGAGAGAGAGCACATGAAGCGGACAAAGGAGATTCGGGAGGCAGACGTGAGGGATGATTTGGTTGCTTGGAGTTTACCTAGTATGGTGACTGCGTAAAAGGCTAACAGAGATGGGGCTGCATTTTCTTTTCTTCTTTCTTGGGTTTTCTTGCGAGGCGATTTGTTTTTGCTACTTCACTTCTTGTTTCACTTCCCCTAAGCATCTTTGGACTTGTAATTTCTCTTTTTGTCAAGATTGATGTTTATCCTTACGATAAACGCCTTTCTTTCTTCCTACCTATTTTTCATGTGTAATTATCGCTACTGGATACTTATCGGCGTTTTCGTCATCACACTGAAAAGGGCTGCAGCATATACACATTGCAAGCCACGAATACAGACAGCATATTTCTCGTCGATTATTTCTCGTCAAGGATTATTTCTCGTTAATGAATGCTCAAAGATCCTGACGTTAAAACTCTTCATCTTTTTATTTATCCCCACGTTGAAACCAGAATATGGACCAGTCATATTTTTGTTCTATTTCCCTTAAAGGCCTCAAAGCGAAGCCCTCTTTTTCACCTCATAAAGATCTATATAAAAATCAAAAAGATATTTTGCCCTCCCCCGCCATCCCGTTTCATTCGTTGTGACAACGCTTCTACCACACGCATATATGCTAAAATGCTTGCCTTCCCCCCTTTTTTCCGATTATTTCCTTTTCTCTCCTCTCTTCTCTCTTCCCCCCCCTTTCAATATTTCTTTACTTCCATTTAAGGAGCAGAAATGTTGCCCCGGACACCACCCTTGCCGCCAACTTCTCTGGCAGTAACAGTCACGCTGAGATCGGCAGCGACGTTGATGGTAACCTCGACCTTGCCGTCCTTGCCAACACCCTTGATGGCAGCCTCGGCGAGGGCCTCGCCAATCTTCCAGATCTTCTCACGCTTCTCCTCCTCTTCCTCATCGCTAAAGTCGGAGTCGTCCTCATCGTCCTCCTGCTTCTCCTCCTTTGCCTTGGGCTCGGGCTTGGTGACCTTGATGTGGGTGCCACCCTCGACAACCTTGATCAGGACATCGCCAGTGGCGGCAATGTGGACGGTGCGGCGGGCAGGAACGGCAGTCTCGGCCTGCATGATGGGGGTGAAGACGTCTTCGCCGTCGGCACCCTTGGTGACAACACCAATGGCGTTGGAGATGTGCTTGACGGTGGTGACGGCAGGGTGGGTGGACTGCTCAATGTCGGCGGCCTCGTACTCCTGGATAAGAGAAGCCTGGAGAGCGGCACCACGGGCCTGCAGGTCAGAGGGGTTGATGGCGGTGGCGCTGGTGGCAGGGGCCAGGATCTTGGTCGACTCGGGGAAGATGGACTGGAAGTTGCTTGCGATGCGGGGAGTGTGGGAAGTACCACCGCACATGATGACCTCGTCGACGTCGAGGACGTCCAGCTCGGCCTTCTTGATGACGCTCTCAACCAGGCGGTTGAAGCCCTCAAAGATCTTGCGGGAAACCATCTCGTATCGTGTGCGGTTGAGGGTGGCGGAGAAGTCGAAGCCGTCAGCCAAGCTTTCAACGCTGAACTGGGCGTTGGTGCCCAAGCTGAGAGCCTTCTTGGTGGCCTCAGACTCTTGTCGAAGCTTGGCCAAGCTCTTGGCGTTTGATCGGGGATCAACGTTGTGCTTCTTCTGGAACTCCTTGGCGAAGTAGTCCATCAGGGCATCGTCCAGGTGGACACCGGAGAACTCGTAGTCGTGGGCGGTAGCGAGGATGGTGTAGATGCCACCCCTTGAGGCAACAACGGCAACGTCAGAGCGGGTGCCACCGAGGTCGGCAACAACGACAATCTTGTCCTCGACCTTTGCCTCGGGACGGGCATCGTAGGCCAGAACAGCGGCAACGGGGTCGGAGATGAGCTGCAGAACCTCGAGGTCGGCATCGTTGGCGGCCTTGATCAGGGCCTCGCGCTGCTTCTCGGTGAAGTTGGTGGGGACGGTGATGACAGCAGAGGTGACCTTCTTGCCCAGGTAGTCGGAGGCAGAGCCAACGAGACGGCGCAGGTATCGGGTGGCAGCCTCGGAAACTGAAATGGTGGAAGCCTCGGCCTCCTCGCCGGCCTTGTCCTTGACGGTGAAGGAGACGGTGCCGGAGACGTCCTGGGGGTGGGCAGCAGCGTGGCAGTGTGTGGGGTCGATTGACTTGAATCTAGCAGCAGCATTTCGTTAGCATAAAGAGTTTCTCCTTCTTTTTGCTCTTTTCTTTTCCTCTCCATCTTCTCGTCCTCATCTTCTCATCTTTCAACTCGGTTTTAACAGAAGTGTGGTATGACATACTCTTGTCCTAGGAAGTCCTTGAAGTAGGCAACAGTGTTGGTAGGGTTGCGGACCAGGAAGGCCTTGGCCTGAGTGCCGTAGTACTCATCGCCATCGACGTAGGAGAGAGTGGTGGGAATCTGTCGGTCTATAATAAAAGAATTGTCAGTCATTGAGCAAGAAAAAAAAAACAGCCAGATATCGGTGATGCCATATCCAAGGCCAACTCCGCCATAAACCGCCACAACCACCGCCTATATCCCTCCATTCAAGAAAAAACACAAAAACATACCACCATCCTCGTTGGCAATGACCTCAGCCTTGTCGTCGACAGTGAAAGCAATGGAACTGTTGGAGTTGCCAAAGGTGATACCGATAGCGACTCGGTCACCGGGCTCGACCCCGGACTTGACGCCGTTGCTCTCAGACATTGGGAAAGAGTTTTGTGAGGGTTAGAGGGGGAAAAAAGGATAAAAAGGGAGTAAAAATTGGAAGAGAAAAAGAAAGACTGGTGTTGGATTGTTGGGTGTGTCTTCAATCCTAAAAGCAAGAAAAAAGAGGACGTTAAAGACGAGAGAGAGAGTAGGTAGCGGATTGGCCTGGTAGTCGGTCTTAGTGGAGGGGCTATTTTTTTTTTTTTTTTTCTCTCCAAAAAATTTCAAGCAAAAAAAGCATTCGAATCCAGCTAGAGCCTAAAAATACACCATGGAGTGGTCATAGAACCAATCAGCAAATGCCCCTCCAGTATCTTATCGCTTATCCTGCCAATCACGTCTACTCACATGCAAAGCTCCAGAAAAAATCGGCAATTCAAAGACGCGCGCAAGGCTGAAGCAAAAGAGTTATCGTCGTCACCATCATCAACTCATTCACTCGTTTCATTAATTGTGGCGCGTCTTCTGCTCCGGCTGTCCTGTCACGATAAACATGTCTTCAGAACCAGTCTTTGTCCTGCCGGGCGACCACATCGACCCTTCACTCATCCCCTCAAATCCAAAGAAGCCCGTCCGTCTGGGTCCTGGACTGCGCCATGTCCCTCCGAGTGATCTTCTCCCGACGCTGGCAGGCCAGCTGGTCACAGACAGACAGAAGAATGCGATCCGAGTAGAGACATACAATGGCAGAGTAAGCTTACTATTCTACTTCACGACATAACAGCCCATTCTATGGCTCAATTGGCTAACAAGAGTCTCTACGAATAGTACATCCCCCGAGTTGGCGAGCTCGTCATCGGCACCATCAACAAGTCCGCCTCAGAAGTCTACTTCGTCAGCCTCTCCGACTACACCGCTCCCGCCCTCCTCCCCCAGCTCTCCTTCGAATCAGCCACCAAAAAGACCCGCCCCATCCTGGCCCCCGGAGCGTTGGTATACGCCCGTATCACTCTAGCCAACAAGCACATGGACGCCGAGCTCGAGTGTGTCTCGGCCTCTACAGGCAAGGCAGATGGCCTCGGACCGCTGGTGGGAGGCATGCTATTCACAATATCATTGGGCATGGCTCGCCTTCTGATGATGCCCAAGAAGGCACAGCAGGGCAAGGTCGTGGTTCTGGATGAGCTTGCCGACGCCGGTCTTCAGTTTGAGACGGCGACTGGCAGAAACGGCCGACTTTGGGTGGATAGTGATAGCACAAAAACCATCATCGTGGTTGGCAGAGCCATACAAGAAACCGACGAAAAGTCCCTCAGCGCAGACGAGCAGAGGAAACTGGTGAAAAAACTAATCAAGGAGCTGAGTTAAAGCACAGCCTACGAAAGACAAAGAAAAAAAAAAGGAAAAAAAGGAAAAAAGGAAACCAAAAAAGATTATTGCATGCAGCATATCAGCGGCTTTTTGTGTTATTTTATTTTAAGGGGTTATCCGCTCATGTTATATACCCATTGCGTACTGTTTGTCCCTTGCCTAAATAACATAGATATGATAAAAGCAAGGAGAAAGAAACTCTCGCTTTGACCCGTTTCCAAGGTGTTTGGTTTGTTTCTCTCCCCCATTATGATAAGCAAAAGGGGGAGAGTAGGGCTATTCGTATAATACAAAAAAATAATAAAGTTGATTAAAAAAAAAAAAAAAAAACGCCTCGTGAATCTTGCAGAATATCCAAGCGCTTGCTGAAGCTCACATAAATGACCCTTTCCTGGTCAGATCCTCTACTCTGTGCCTCGGTGAGGAAATGGCCAATATCGCTAGAAACGAAAGAAGAAGAAGAAAAAGTCACCAACCAAAAGGCATAGAGGAAGGTTTGCCAAGATTAGTAACAGTTGAATAGTGTGAAAAGTGACAGGAAGGGTATCTTTTTCCTATGAGAGGACGTCTCCATGGTTCATGTTCTCTCCCCCGTCTTCTCCTTTCCAAGGACGGGGGGAAGGCTTTGGTCATGACCCGTCTACATCCATATCGACTTCAACAGGTTCTGGAAGTGCTTGCTGCTCAATGTTGTGAATCTTGATCATGTGTCTCTTCCAGTTGTCCTTTCTGGGGAACGCTTTGCCGCCTGCTCTGGAATAATCACAGCCGGTGACAGAACAGTGGAACTTCTTCTTCTTCTCGTGCCTGTCATTGATGTGTCTTTGAAGATGGGTCTTGGTACCGAAGCCCTTGCCACAGCCTGGATATGGGCACTTGTGGTCTTTGCTATGGTATCGCTGATGATGTCTGAAACAAATGGTTAGTACCGTCTACAACAAAGGGCCATCAAGCGGTAAAAGAGAAATTAGACCATCTTAAGATCTGAGACATACTTTAGTTTGTGAGGCTGGTCAAAGGTTTGGTTGCAACCGGGCTCTTCACATCGGTAGACGCCGGTCCTAGGAGACTGACTGCCAGCTCCCGACTGTGGCGACGCACTATGTCGGAAATCAGAGCTTCCCACGGATTGCGGAGAGGGAGTGTCCAGCTGAGTCGAGGGCGTGTTCTGGGATGAAACATCGGTAAAGGCAGGACCAGGGAGTGGGGTGGACTGGTCGGAGGGGTAGCTTGGGTGCCGGCCGTCCGGAGCTGTCAAGCTATGGTCGTGGGTCGAAGGAAGAGCAGATGCATCCAGCATCTCGACATCGCCAGTGTCGGCCTGCTGTTGGTCATTGCTGTAGTTGTTGCTGATGATGTCGTTATTGGTGGTGGTGTTTTGGTTATTAATGGAGTCGGGGACAAACTCGGTACGATTTGTCAAGCCAGGGGTTTGAACTGTAAATGTTGGCTGTGCTTGTGTTTCAGGAGGTGTCGGGGAGGGAGATGGAATAGCCGTATTATTGGTAGCGTCACTCGGCGACGGCTTATGGAAGGCCTCGTAGAGCTGGTGCTCAGTCCTGTGCCAGAGTTCGGCTTCCGTGGAGGCGGGCATGATATCCATAGGATTCACAGTTCCAGGAGAGGCGACGGGAGGCGAGGGAGACTTTTGGAACTGCTGGTATGATGACAAATGAGGCGACTCTGGGGGTGTCGTTTTGGAAGCCGGCTCAGCTGCATTGCTAACAGGAGGGCTGACAGGCCCAAGGCCTGGCTCAGCTTCGGCATCGGTTCCGACACCACGCTGGTGAGAGGATGTATGAGAGAGGGGTAGAGACACAGCAGAGAAGCTAACGGGAGATTCGACCCGGTCACCGGCGGTGATGTTGGTCTGCAGCGGAATTGCTCCGTCAGCTGGTCTCTCGGTGATGGTTGCTTGTGAAAAAGCAGAATCCAGGGTTGCGTCCCTGCCACTCTTGCGGCGGAACATTTGCTTCATGTTGTGGCGAAATGAGCTGGCACGAGAAGAGGTCGGCTGGATGGGAGAATCGAGTGGAGGGTCAGGCTGTGCAACCATGCCAAAGGCCTCGGATGGGATATCAGGGCTGTAGTAGTCGGCGCTGGTGCCCTTGAGCACGCCCGGCTGGTGATCGGCTGATATCCGCGGTGCAAACTCGCCATCATCCAGTCCCAGCGGTAAGAAGGGCTCGGCCTTGACTCTGTACTCTGCACCAAGGCCATTGTCGGTGAAGCCAGGGTCGCCGGGCTGCAAATATGCCGCATTGAGAGGGAGAGGATATCCATTGTGGTCGGTGGCAGCTCTCCAGTCGTTGTCGGTGCTTCCTCCGCGCGTCAATTCCCCCTTGGGCTTGTACGAGTCGCTCGACGAGAGGCGCTTGGGGGGGCTGTTTGCGCCATTGGAAGCGTTGCTGCCGTGAGCAGCAGCAGCAGCAGCAATGGCCGCCTCTGCATCAAAACCTCCGTGCGACGTGCCTCTGTGGCGGCGCTTGAGGTAGAGGAGGCACGGGTACAGGCAGATGGCCAGCAGTGCAACGCCAACGACGACGCCAACGACGACGCCTGCGATTGCGCCGCCGCTCAGGTGTCGCTTCTGGATATGTACCCTGGCGTGGATGCTCCTCGACTGCTGCTGATGCACATGTCCGCCCCCGTTGTCGTTTGCGTTGCCATTTCCAAGCGCATCATTCCCATTCGCATCCACACTCATCCCAATCGCCAGGCGGCGCAGCGTCTCCAAGCTCCTCGCCAGGCCATGGCTCGCTGTAGCGCCCGCGGCTCGTAGCTGGTGGGCGATTGACGTCGTGTCGGTTGGTGCAGCTTTCGTGGTGAGGGAGCCGGACAAGGCCATTGCTTCCTCGCTGCCCAAGAGTCGCATCTATCGATCGCTGCTTGGATCTCGAATTAGAGTGGGAGGCCGCCCACGGCCCGGAAAAAAGAGACGGATGTCTCTCCTGCGTGCAGGGGTTCGTAGGTATCAGCGATTCCGTTCTCCGTCACGCCTTTTGTTCTATCTCATGGTGATGGAGGAGGAGAGAGGCTGTGAGATTGTCAGGGTCAGATTATCAACACTAGCAGGTGAGTGAGAGGATAAGGATGGAAGTCGGCAGAGCGCTGAGGCTTTGTACTGTAGTCTGTAGTGGTCAGCAGGGCCCTTCCTTCGCTCTCTCGCCAAAACAGCTTGCCACGGGCCGGTGGACACAGGGCTGAGCAGTTCTGGAAAAGGTGCGGGAGCACTGGGGAGCACCGGGGAGCGCACAAGTACAGAGCACAAGTACACGCAATCTGGGCCATTCTCACCCGCTGTTAGCTGTAAGCGGTAGTGGTCGACGGCCTAACGGCATGTACGAGGTACGCGAAGCACTGCCTGCCCTAGTGTATCCGGCACAGACAAGCAGCTCCCGCATCGTGCCATTAATCCCCTGAAAACTGCAATCCGGGCGATTTCACAGCTTGCTCAGCGAAGATGCAACAATTGAAAAGGAGATGCAACCAATTGGCTCCGCCACGGCATCATTTCAGCGAGCGTTTTCCCGTTGCGCAGATCGTCGCGTGCTGTCAAAGGCAGATGTGGTTAGTAGTAAGAACTTGCAATCCTTAGTTCGACACTACTCCCGCTCTGCCGATACAAGCTGCGTGCCAATTTCGCTGCTGATGCTGATGGGGAGCACGAGTCTCTCGGCGCTTATTGCAACGCCTAAACAGCCAGCTCAGAAAACTCGGGGTAACAGTTGCAGCGCTTCAAACATGCACCCAAACACGCACCCAAACACGCACCCAAACATGCACCCAGGAAGGGCGGGGAAGACAGTGCCAGCACATGCGCGAATGTCCGAAGTCCAGTCCGGCTCAGTTCACTTTCTCTTTTCTGCCGGTCTCGTCTCATTCACGCCCACATGTCAGTGCCGGCGCGCAAATGATTCGATGCCGCCCACTACCACAACCAAATCCTTCCGCGGACCGACGCATGGATCAACCGTCCTAGGCCTGGGCCATAGTCCCAAGTATGGTCCCAACAGCCTGAGCCGCTTCAATCCAACCAGAGAGAGATTTACAGCGTGCAAGTTGTATTCCGTACGTAATGAAGCATCTCGCATCGCAGCATCTCGCACATCAAGGCAGCGTTCACTCCAGTCAAGCAATGCTATACACGTAGTGATAACACTCTTTGGGGGGGTAGTAATTGTACAGCACAGCACAGAGGTTGCACTACTGTGCCAAGCCGGATCATGCAACCGCCAGCAGATTCGACCCCCATATTTTGTTGCCCTTTAGCCCACTGATTTCGGATCTACTCCGTATAGTACAGTACGCAGATACATATAACAGCGATAATCCCCAGCGCCGTTATACGAAAAGACAGGAACAAGAGCGAGCCAAACTGCTTGAGCGCCCGTTGCCTTCGTCCCGCCGCGGGAACTACGAACCGGTCCATCGCTCTTCAACACATTGGATGCTGCTAATTAAGTGCATGTCAGAAGCTTTTGACACGTCCTGGAGCTTCTTCTCACACGTGGCTGGGGTCCACCACTCGAGCTTGGTTCACGGAGCGGAGCCCAAATCGCCGTTTTTTTCTTCATTCAGCAAAGGTGCAGCAGTAGTGAATACCATGGGTACTGGCATGGGGTACGGTGGATTATTCTGTCTACTGTAAGTGAAGAAAGAAATACGGGGGTCTGGTCTGTTGACATTTTACTGCAATAGTGGATATCATGGACCGGTAGCCAGCTACTCGCACATGTGAGACGACCGGACAACAATAACAAGCAGCATTCGGACAAGATAAACATCCAGATAAACATCACCGATGGTGGCTGTACATACAAACCGCTATATACTATACAGCCTTCTTTATTCCCGTAGAGTCGCATCAATGGACACAGCCATCACGCCAGCAGAGGTGTCAAACCGTTCACAGCGGACCATGCCCGTGGAATCACAGAGGCTGGCTCGAATATTGTGTCTCAATCCGGTGCGCGGGCCACGGATCAGCCCGCAAGTCCAGAGTCCCGAGTCCAGGCCCCATCCCCTTCACCACTCACAAAAGGAGGACGCGCCCTTCTCTTCGTATCTCATAATTGCACTCGCCCAATCCCCGTAATTCAGGAGAATATTAGCATTCATTATACCTACTCCGTACTAGTACTTCGCTTATCTGCTCCACTGGCAACGAGCCAAAAAGAAAGAACCCTCCGTAGCGGATAGAAGAAAAGAAGCGCCGCACTGCGAAACGCGCGAAAAGAGGCTGTGAAGCAAGATTGCAAGAGGCCTCTTTTCTTTTCCACTCCGAATCACAATGCATGTACTGTAGGCAGCCATTGTTGTCAAGTGCATGCAAAGAAACGTTACTTTCCTAGGTCTACACCACAGATGATCTTGTATGATACAGCTTAACAGCTTGTTAGTGCCTCCATGTCCCATCCCCTCTGCCAATTGGCTTCATCACAGTCCTCCAACTCCGTCTATACAATTGAAATTCTTCTCTTCTTCACCCCTTTTGTAAATGCAATCCACAATATTCCTGGCTCTCCAGTGTGTCATAGACTCATTCATCACCAGTAATCACAATTCCCAAGCCGTCGATTGTCATAATCTCGCACTTTGTACGTCATCATCTTAACTCTCCTTTCCCTCACTCACACATACACGTATACTCGTAGTAGCAGCAGGATGCCACACAACTTCCAAACATCATCGCAGATGAAGTAGGCGTCTGTTTTGATGTGCATCGCCCCAAAGTTGTGTAGTGAACTTTGTTCGACGACATCCTTTGGCCTGCCGATAATTCATGCGGACATGCATGAGAATAACCTCTGCTTGCCTGGCACGGGTAATGGCGACGTTGAGTCTTTGAGCATCGTCCATGAACCCCACAGACGTTGTCCGCACCATGTCAAGAAATACAACATCTGCTTGATTTCCTTGTGCTTTGTCGACTGTCAACACTTGAACACGACTCTGCCACTCGAGGGGCCACAGCTTTACTTCTCCCAGATATTGGCGAAAAGCAGTGCTGTACGGTGTTTGTATCATGATTGTACCAGCCTCTCCTGAGAGACTTTGGAACTTGTCATCATCCAGCAGGTATTTCACCTGCTCAATCACCCATGCGTGCTGCATCGGATTCCAAAAGCTGTTACGCTGGATCTCTTCAGAGCTCTGCGCAAAGCTCACCACCAACCGGTTCTCTTCGAGGTTCCGGCATCCCGAAAGCTTTTCCAAATGCTTTTTGAGATGCATGGTGCTCGGCGGATACCTCTTCTCCTTCACGTGCCCCGAGCTCATCTCGCCGTCATAAAACATTTCGGATGGAAGACGATGTAGATTGCCGTATGCTCGATTATTGACCAGGAGCTTATGGTCCAGAGCGCTTGCTGCAGCCGCTCGTGCCATCGTGCTAAGTCGCAGCTGTTCGGCATAGGGGTTGAACTTCAATCCCTTTTCCAGAGCCCTTCTCTCGCTGATGCAGCTGTCGACAAAAGGACGCGTCTGCTTCACATCGCCGGTGAAGATCCAGGCCACGGGGTCAAAATAGGCCAACGGTATGAGAGTCGTTAATTCTCGCGCATGCGGCGCCTCATCTACAAAGACAATCTCGGGCCGAAAATACTTTGCGAAACTGCTACCAGAAGCCGCTACAGGAGTTGTGGCAACAAAATCGGCTGCACCCAAGACGTGACGATACAATTTACTAACGGAGCTCCGCAACAGCTTCCAGTCTTCGCTGCCCAACACGTCGCCTTCGTCAATGCGACCAAGGAATTTTGTTAGGGTTTGGTAACTATCATGTTTGTGTTTCCCATAATAATCCCAAGCGGCTTCATCGAGGTTAGGGGCACGCCTAGGATCTCTTTCCAATTTGGCGTGGTGAGTTAAGCCAACCGTAGTCAAGAAGCTTTTAGTAAAGTCGGTAGCAGCATCGTCATCATCGACAGGCTTGGCGGTCTTGCCCTGACCGCCAGATTGGTTTAATCTCTCAGAATGGCGCATCTCATATGGCCAACCGTGCATCCGTATAATTCGAATATCGAGACCTGCCGCTTTACAGAGGCAGTGGTATCTGTCAGCTGCATCTGAGACTGTCTGGTTGATATCAACAAGAAAGAGAATCTGATGGCGAACTCGCTTTTTGGCCGATGAGCGATGTGACTGGATGAACCCCGAAATGACCATGTTCCATTCCGTCTTGCCAGCTCCAGGGCATCCATTGACAAAATAAATGCCATTCTTGATGCGGGCAAGCCCTTTGTAGGCAGCTACGTGATCTTGGTTGAACTTGTCAAACTTCTCCAAGAAAATTGGTGAGACTTTGTAAGTAGCATTTCTTGGGTTCGCAAGAGGCGGGTATTTGTTGAGGAGATTCGAGATCTCGGCATTTGCAGTGCAAAACTGCTGGATCATGCTGAATGCAAGCCTCGCTTTGTAACTGGGTCCCTTTTGACTTTTGAATCGTTGTGGAGTGATGAAAGCGTAGAGGGCTTCGAGTTCAGTCTCAAACGTCTGACTGGTCATCTCCCAACGAATGGAAATGTATTTCCGGTTGCTCTCATCCAGCGTGATGCCAGAGAAGTCGCCCACGGCATCAGCAATTTTGAGATGCGTCATCAAATCTAGCTGCACCTGTTCACCATCTTCAGTAGTCTGACAGCGTGGAACATCCACTTTGAAAGCAGCAAGCTTCCGTATTGCCTTTCCTTCACACTCTGCGACATCTTCATAGGGGTTTTGAATTCGAGTCGCTGCAAGGTGGTAGAGCGTATAGACACCCTGCGGTAGCACGATACTCGCGTTGATGTCTATATGGAATCTATCTGCCACCGTTGGGAATGTTATGTTTGTCGAAGACGATGGGCTCTTGGCTAGCAGCAACCATGATGTTGAAAAGGATGTCTGGCATCCCGGGATGGGTGCGACTATCCATGCTGGATAACTTTCGCCACGATCGTTGAGCTTCTTTAATTGGTACATCTCGTTTTGCATCTCAATTAGAGTGCCTTTCTCTAACCGATTGGCGTAGTCGTCTTGGGACTGGAATTTGACAAGGGGTATTTGCATCTGCTGCCCACACTGGGATTTATTGTTAGCATCAATGATTGATAGAAAGAGTGTTAGCTCACCTTCACGGAGCCGACAACGGCTTCACTTAGAGGTTTGACGACCATGCTAAAGAAAAGTCACAACAAACAGTGACAAATGAGTGATTTGGACCAAATCAACAGCGAAAGAGCAGGCGAACGGGTGAATCCTGCAGAGAAAACGCCACAAAGCTCGGAACAGAGACAGGCAAGAAGTTCAATTTTCAGGCACAACGAGTGGATAATTCTTCATCGGGTGTTGGATCTATTTCATGTGTCAGAAAATCTGTAAATAATCTGCTTCAAATAGCACAAGAGGGCACTGAAGAATGATTTTGGGAGTACTTCAAACAAAAGACATATGCGGGAAAAGCAGCGTGATGTCGAACAAAATGTTCTGCTGGAGATGATAAATCGGCAGGCTGGTGAAAACAAAACAGAATAGAATAAAACATCTGAGAAATGCAGGCAAATACAAGTTCCTTGTGGAGAAGAAAGGCAAAAAAGGAAGAAGGAAGGGAGAGAAGGGAAGAGAAGGAGGTTTGGCGAAGAAGAAGAAGCTGATATAGCTGCTCACCGTGCTTGCGTTGTCACCTGACCTTCTGGTTGCCAATACGAACCATACCTAGGTGCAGTTTGGCAGAGTAGTGAAAAAGAATGAGCGAATGGACACAAGGTAGAAAACAGGTGCTCGCCTAAATTGCGTGAGTGATTCAGAGTTGAAGTTTGGAGGGCGGTCAGTTCTTGCAGCCCCAGGCATCTGCCCAAGAAATTCTGCCATCCACTGGATTTGGTAGACCCAGCAATTTGTAGATAACGATAATCAACATTATTGAGTCAGATATCGGATTTAATTTAATAAATGTTTAACACCTGTGCCTGCTGGCGAGGCAATTGTCATGTGTAAAATACACAGTGTTATGATTCATCGTTTGAGGTGAAGCAAGCATTAGTAGTTCATTATATATTTCCCAGAAGAATAGTCTGGCCACGCTCTCTCTACAGCATATATAGTACCATACAATGTTCCCCAATCCAACAATCCCTTTGGACTCTGCCACCAGTAACGTTTCTCTCGTCCATTCCCCCTTGACGTTTCCATCACGATCAATGTAAAAGATGTATCAAGTAGATCCCATATTTCATCTCAACTTCCAAGTGAAATATTGCATAACGCGAATAACGTGCCTGTGCAGTAATTAATTGATCAAAAATATCCAGCAAGTGATTAAGCTCAATATTATTCCAGATCAGGAAGAAAACAAAGATATGCGAATAGAGCCGAGCAAATATCTCCTGCTCATGTGAGATCGATGATGCAACTGCCCCTTGGGTGAACATATCGAGGTCGATCTTGCAGACTAACAATTTCCATAACATCTTCATCCATCTCGGGAGACGAATATGCCGCTGATGATGTTTGCCATCGGAAAGAATCGTCAGAATCGTCGTTGTCAGAATCGTCAACAATCATCACGCTGTCGGCCATCGGCTGGTACCGCGTCATTCCGTCCTGCTGCAGGAGCCACTCCTCCAGATGCTTGTACAACATCTGAACTGTGTTGGAAGGAAACGCATTTCCAATCTGTCTCCTGATGCATGTCTTTGTCCCCAAAAACCTATGATATTTTGGAAATCCCTGTATGCAGGCATACTCACGGATTGTAAAATCTCTCGTTCCGTCCGGGTAGTATACCTCGTTGCCCCCAGTTGTGATTGTGCCTGCCAGCCCGTCTGCGTTAAGCGGCGGCCGGCGCGGCTGGAAATACTTCACACTGTCGAGGTCATGTAGATCGTCGCCAACCCGGATGGAGCTAATTGCTCTTCGAATGGTCGTGTACGGCTTCAGGCCGCCAATCCCGTTCTCGGAGTGGGTAGGTTTAGGGAAAGGAGGCAGCCTCTCTCCTGGCGCGGCTGCAAGAATGATTAAACGCTTTCGATCTTGGGCCAAGCCCCAAGTACAGAGCCGAATTATTTTCCATCTCACGGAATATCCATGTTGGGTATAACATCCAATCAAGGCTCTCAGATACGGGCGATGACGTTCATGAGTTATGCCAAACGTTTGTTCGAGGGTAATAAGGCGAGGTCGCAACTTATCGATCAACTGAAGACATCCAAAGAGGGCAAAAATGTTCTCATCATCATGTACAGATTGGTGCGTGTGAGCCGGTGAAAAATATTGGCAGGGCGGGGATAGGTGCAGCACATCGATTCGCATTAGCCTATCTTTCGTGGCCGGGATAAAATCGTCGATTGGCATTCGAAATAGCTCCGTATCGCAAAAATTCGTCTGATATGTCTCCTAGACATCAGCCCATTTATCCACGGCATATTGGACCTTGAACCCAGCGTTCTGAGCGCCGCGAGATACCCCCCCTGCCCCAGAGAAAGAATCAAAAAGGGTATACTTCTGTCCTATCTTTCTGCTTTGTGCGACGAGGTTTGGATCGGTAGACAAAGACTGGCTTTCCAGGTCAATGCTCTTTGTCCCACTCTGTGGCCACGATCCTCCCTTTATACGTCCGCCGCGCCATCGATTGCAAAGAGTCTCATCCGGCACGCGATACTTAAGCGTCGGTACTTCATCTAGCTGTATGCGCTCAAGAACTTCTTCTTCCGGTCTTGTTGCCCGACTCTGGCTATGCATGGTGAAGTATATAGTAAACTTCCATCGGCAAACAAGTCGACCATATCGCTCAGCTTGTCGCTGTTGCTGGTCGACGCTGAGAGCAGGGTTTCCCGTACAGCAGTGCTCTGGGTAGATCGTGTTTGTGAAGATGATGTCTCTTCTTTTAACAATAGAGGTAGAAGGGACACTGACGGGAATTGCTGGTAATTCTTTCCCATCATTCTGCCTCTGAACGTGAAGTATCATGCATATCTCGTTCACCTTTTTTTGCAATTTTCCTTGCAGCTTCCTGATTCGCACAAAGGGAACGCCGCGAATATTGCACTCGCCATTTCGATCGCGAGTAATAATACTGATTTGGACGAAATCGATCTCGTAGGCTCCAAGCTGAACATCTCGAACCTCTATGAAATCTCCGCAAGTCAATGTAGTGCCAGACGAAGGCTCGCGGTACCTCTCTATGGGCAGTTCGCCTTCGTGAAGCAGACTGTTGGCGCCAATTTCTAAATCGTGTCCAGTGAGGTCAATGACTTCTTCGTCGAATAAATCCACCAGTTCTTCTACTTCTGGCTCTTCTTCATCATCGCTGTCTCGTCCAAATGTAGCCGAAGACGATGCTCTTGGCCTGTCTTTTGAAGTGGTAGTACGCGATGTGAGAAATTGCACATCGTCGTCTTTCAGAGAGTCGATTATCATCCAAGACGTCATCTTAAAAGAGAAGAAAGAATTGCAATTTATTCAGGAAAACAAGAAACAAAAAAAAACTCCTAGAAGGGGGCGAGACGAAGCAAAGAGAGGCCGCTATCAGCTCAAGGTTTGATGTAGGTATAGCGACGAGGGCGAGAGGCAAGCTCATGGTGAGAGAATAGAAAATCAGAAAATACCAGGATAGATTTTCTTCTCGTTACTATCCAAAAAAAAAAAAGTATCATCCGAAATTGTGAGCTCAGGCTGAAGAGAGCCTGAAGTGATGTGACAAGTGAGTTCCCGTCAATGCAGCTGGAAAGTAAGAGGAGCAAACAGCTATTTGGCTTAGGGGGCGCTGTGCTGCTCAGCAGCCGGCACGCTACAGGCAGCCTTAGGAGGTGTGCAATCCAAAGATAACGATTATGCACCCATACAAAATCTACCTATCGGCGATATATACCAATTTATAAGTGTAAGCCTTCAGGCAAACGTCATCTACGTAGAATATTTTTTTTTTTTTTTTTTTTTTTTTCACGCGGCTATTGATGAGAGCAGCGAATAATTAATCGCCAAGTGTATTCTTACAGGGTAGCCGCTGGAGAGCCTGCGGAAGCCTGCGGGAGCTTGCAGGAAGCAAACAAAGACTTTGGCTCGTGCAGAATATGGACAAATACTTGGCATCGTAACCGCACACAAGATATTCTATTGGTATCTCTCTACTCTGTAGAATTGAATGAGAAAGAACGCCATGCATACATATCCCTGTGAAACAGCATAGATAGGCACTGAGGTTTAGATGTTAAAGCTTCATGTTGTTGCTATTGCAATATTCGTTGCTATGGACGCCTGTAATAAACGAACAAACTAAGGATTACATTTGGCGGGGTGTTTACTTCATGCAGTCTTCAGCGTCTCCAGTGATCCCTCGGCAGTGCTGTTGTCGCTAACAGACCTGATGCACAGGCCTCTTCTTCGTCCATTTAAACCCTGGCATGCGCCTGTGTTCACGCGTTGGAGGATACCGCGCTCTGTACCTTACATGCGACGACAGGCGCTCTTTAGATAGCGATAACACACCTACCTCTGATAGTGCAACACCTCTGTTTCTCTCCGTATCAGGCCCTGTATACCAGACTCTGGGCAGCCATAACTAGAAAAAAAGGAGTATTGGACGTGCTCTCTCCTGAATACCCAGGTTGCGCCTTACAAGTATGTATACACTTACTCCTAGGCGAGAATCTTGGGGGTAATAAGATGCATCACACTGGGCGTGTGCATAATACGGCCGCGCTTGTACCCTTTCCCCACAATATCTTTTGTCCTTAGTTCGCGATCTCTCTCGCCTTGCACTTCACATCACTCTCTTCTTTTGCACTTTTCTTTTCCCATTGCATATTCCCGCTTGTTCTTTCAAGTGTGTCGCATTCTCTCTTCTCTTCCCTCTGTGCATACCACCACCTTTCCATATCCAGCCGGCCCTCGCTGACCTCTCGTGCTTCTACGCCTGGCAGAAAAAATCCAGTGCTCATCTTGGCAGCATTTTGCTTCTCCCGTTTGATGAGATTTCTAGCAATGGGCTTCTGCCTAGCTAGGTAGCTCTGATACACCATGGCAGACATCAACGAGGTGCTGGGGAAATGGTACGAAGAATTCCAGCAGATCCCTGCAGAGGTTCATCTTCTCTGCCCGCGCATCAGCGACGAAGACGACGAGAACTACAAGAACCTTGATGATCCCGACTCCCGGATTTCGACCGAAGAAAAGAGTTCCCGAATCCAAAAGGGCAAAGAGCGCATCGAGATTACCTATTGGAACAGTCTGATCTTTGGCTTCGACAAACAGGAAGCCGGCAAATGGCTGGAAGATTTCACTGGGCGGCTTGAGAGCTGTCTCAAGTACTGCCCCGAATGTGTCCTTAATTGGCATATGAAGCGCAAGCACCATCTGCAGATGTTTTCAGAGTAATAACTTTCCGCCACATTCTCAACAAATATGTAGCCCACTTGCTAACGTGCTCTGATCTAGGCGATGGAACGAAGATGCCGTTGCACAAATCCGAGATTTGCTTACCAACCTCGACGTGAATCGAATCGGCCAGAATCTGACCTGGGCGAAGCAATTTATCGAAAAGATCGAAGAAACAGGCACGGTATTTAAAAAGTCACAATTCGGCGAACACCTCACCGAAGTCCACATTGCCGTCTACGAGGCCCTATGCTGCGTGTCATATTTGGCAAACCCAGAGCAACGAGCCGTGTTCCACTACGTCTTCATGCGCTTGCAGGGCAAGACCTACCTCAAGCTTGGAACTAAGGATCCGCTGCCTGGAATGACTTTCTTCTTGTTTGACCAGAAAAATGATGACCGCCGTAGGTGGGCGGCTGAAAACTGGAAGAACATTGAAAGCGCTGGAATGACGGAAGAACAGTTCGATTGGGCCGTGAATGATGGTCTGATTAGCTCTGTAGACTACATCAATAAATGGGACCCTTCTCAGGCCGGCAGCGATATATATCTCGAGATTGAGCGCTTCTGGCTTGGTTTTGAGACCATCCTCAGGACGCTCAACAATGAGATTATTCTGAGCCGTCTCCGCAGTCTGGAAGCTCCAACAGGGAGCTTCAACATCTACGACTTGCTATTTCGACACATTCAATTCTCCCGGTCCGAAGGCGTGCTGGTTGTCACTATCAAAGTTCTGAGTGGCTTGTTGAAGAAATCGCCAAAGGCATTTTGGGACGTTATTGGCGACGCTCGGCCTAATGTCATCGCAGATCTGGTCTTCGGCAGCCCCGTCTACAAGACTCTCCTACGGCAATCCCTCGAAGACTGCTGGTCTGTTGTAGATTCCGGAACTCAATTTACTCCGTTTCCTACTTCCTGGATTCAGCCTTGGCTCCAGTCCCTCGGCCGCGATCGCAGATACGATGCTTGTGAGGTCTTAATGCACACTCTCTTCGAAACTTTGGCAAAGGACTCCAGCATCGGCGAACCCGGCCAAGCTGCATGTGTCCGCGCCGGCTTCGACGCGCTGACCTTCACCATGAAATCGTTCCTTGACCCAGAGACCCAGATTGCGTCTGGGAGCACTCACCTCTACGCCAGTGCTGCTTCGAGTCTTGTTGTTAAGCACCTCAGCCTCATTCTATCAAACATGAAAGCATCTGGACGAAATGGAGAGATTGAAGGCTGGACTACATTTAAAGTTGCCGACGCCGCCAAGGAAATGATGAGCGCCGCCATGAAGCTGGACATGAAGCTTCTCTCCGAAGAGTATTATGCCGTACATGCTAACAAGCCGCTCCAAACAGCCATCATCAGGGATTCTAAAGCATTCTGGGAAGGTGTCTTGGAAATGTTTGATACATCATCTGGCCAAGTTGCCGTGGCAAATGATATTTTTGCATCGCTGGCACCACTAGTGGCTGTGGAGCAAATCAGGCCGCGCAAGACTGATAATAAACTGGAAGCGTCTGGCAAAACGTTTAACAAGGCTCTTGGTGATACGGCAGATGTACTCGCTAGGATCTTTGGCCGGATTTCTGAGCTTGATGTTATGGACTTGAACGAGTTGTATACCGATCGAATACCTTTTCAGGTCACTACTGCCTTGTCTGTGCATGAAAATTCAGATCTTGCAGAGGCCTCTGCCGAAGTATTAAAGAGCTGGACTGGAGAGCTCTCCCGAAGCGGTGCCCTAGAACAGATGACACAGCATCATCCAGACCAGACGCTTGCATCCATTGTCTGGTCTTTGGAGCGTGTCCTCCGACCTCCCTATCCATGGGGCCCCATCAAACCACTTCTGAATATGAGCAGAGATGTTCTGAGAGGCCTCGCGGATCCGTCGTCGGGAGTACTCCGAGTTAAGACTCTAGACCCCAAGTCGGCCGCCACTGTTCTACGGTGGTGGAACGAGCAGTGGCGATTTGTCTCCAAGGCATGTCTCAATATTGAAGCATGGTCTTTCTATATCCCCAACAGCATCATGACTGAATTCTGCCGAGAAATCATGGAGCTTGCCGAAGCTCTCATTGCTGAGGATGGTCTGCTTACTTCTGCGACGGCGCTTGGCCGAAGCGAAAAGGACATGATGGCCAGGATCCTAGCTCCAGCAAAGGACAACTTTCGCGGAATGGAAAACATGATCAGGCTCAAGGATCGCTGGCTCGTTGATGTTACCGTTCGCGTTCTTTGTAAAATCCTCAAACGGCTCCAGGAAAATGCTCTCGAAATCAATTCAGCCTCGCGGAAGCTCATTACCGATGCTTGCCTACCAACGGCGACCCCGGGAAAATACGTGCGATCCACGAACTTGACCGATCAACAGCGCGCGGAGCTTCTCCAAGCATTGGGCCAGACGGATGAAGAGATCCAGGCCTATCAGCAAGAGATGAGTGCTCAGCAGCGTCAAGAGCGTGCACTAAACGACAAGACGAAGAAGCAAAGCAAGCTCGACGCTTGGTCAAAATCCGGCCCTGCGACTGCTTCTACGACTACGTCCAAAGTTATTCGGTCCAATAGAGATGATGTGATGGAGCTGAGCAAATCAGCTGATAGCCCGCTCCTCAAGCAGATCGAGGCACGGCAGGCTAGGGCCAAGGCTGCCAAGGTTCCTGACCAAAAGGCAATCTCAGCACTAAAGGAGAGCAGACAGAGGGAGAAGCTCGAAAAGGCCAGGCGAGATGCGGAGGCTATTGCGCGAGCCCGGGCTCTTCGTGGGGAGTTTGTCAAAGGCGAAGGCTCCGGCTTGCAGGGCCTTGGGATCACTGGCAAAGATCATTCACGAAGTGAAATCATGGTCAACAGCTCTGATGAAGAGTCCGATGCTGGTAGTGACGATTCGGACGCTGACAATCAGCTGGCTGCCTTGAGCACTGGAGGCGCAAAATCCTTGACCGAAGCTGAAAAGCGTCGTCAACAGGCTCTGCGGGACAAGCTACGGCAGCCCGTTAAGAAGGTCAGGCAGCAGCGCTCTGTTAAAGAGATGAGAGCTCGGCTGATCCCCCCCATGGATCGGCTTCATAACACTGTTCTCGCGTGGGATATATTCCACGCTGGTAACGACCCTCCTAATGGACCAAAGGCCTCGGAAGTTGCAACCAAGTACTCCGACCCGCGGTCGTACCAGGAGACTTTCTTCCCCCTGCTGGCGTCTGAAGCCTGGCGTTCGTTTGTCACCTCAAAGGATGAGGTAACCGCGCAGCCATTTGGCATGAAAATTGCTAGTCGCGCGAGTGTGGACAGCTATCTTGAAGTGACCTTTACAATGCCCATCGTCCAATATCGGGAACGTGGTGTCTTCGAAGGTGACATACTGCTTGTGTCTGAGGCAGAGAATCCTCTTGTATTTGAATCGGCCAAGCACTGTCTAGCCCGTGTCCATCGTATTACTTACAAAAAGGACACCGTTGAGGTAACATATCGCGTAGCATCACGTAGTAACCCTCTCTCCCCCACTCTGACTCCTGGTGCCACTGTGCATGGCGTAAAAATCACCAGCATGGCGACTATAGAAAGAGAGTATGCCGCCCTGGAGAGTTTGCAATATTATGATCTTATGGATGAGATCTTAAAGGCAGAACCATCGCCGATTCTTCGCTACGGAGAAGAGCGCGTATCCAATTACATGGGAAACTGGGCTTTGAATCAGGGACAAGCCCTCGCCGTACTTGGCGCACAAGAAAACGATGGTTTCACTTTGATCCAAGGGTAGGATATAACGATTTTCTTGCGCCACTCTCTTTGCCCTCTATTTCTGGTATGCGTACGCTAACTGTTTTGTTTTTTTTTTCTTATGTATAGTCCCCCCGGTACGGGAAAAACGAAGACCATCGTCGCCATGGTTGGTGCGTTATTGTCTGAGCAGCTCGCACAGGCCCCTGCTGCAGCAACCGGAGTCCCCCTTGGTGTTCCCATGAGGCCCAGTGGTGCTCCTGGAGGCAATCAAGCCCGACCAAAGAAACTACTCGTTTGCGCCCCGAGTAACGCCGCTGTCGATGAGTTGGTGCTTCGATTGAAGAGCGGTATCAAGACTACTAGTGGCAAAACCCGAAATATCAACGTTCTTCGTTTGGGAAGAAGTGAGGCCATCAATGCCGCAGTCAAAGATGTCACCCTCGATGAGCTGGTCAAGAAGCGTCTTGAAGGTGATACGACCAGGGATAAAGCAAAAGCGGACAGGGATAAGCTTCACGAAGAGGCCGCTGAGGTGAAGGAACAGCTCGCGCAACTCAGACCACGACTGGAGGAGTCTCGCAACAATGATGACCGAACATTACACAATTCTCTGTCTAGACAGTTTGACGAACTGAAACGAAAGCAAATGCAAATCGGAAAACAGATTGATGCTAACAAGGACAGCGGAAACTCCATAGCTCGTGAGATGGAGCTGCGTCGCCGGCAGATCCAGCAAGAGATTCTCAACTCTGCTCATGTTCTCTGCGCAACTCTCAGCGGAAGTGGACATGAAATGTTCCGCAACCTGGATGTCGAGTTCGAGACCGTCATCATCGACGAGGCAGCGCAGTGCGTGGAGCTGAGCGCCTTGATTCCACTAAAGTACGGATGCTGCAAGTGCATTCTAGTTGGTGATCCTAAACAATTGCCGCCTACAGTCTTGTCGCAGTCTGCGGCTCGATTTGGCTACGATCAAAGTTTGTTTGTGCGGATGCAGCAGAACCATCCAAAATCTGTTCATTTGCTCGACATGCAATACCGAATGCACCCCGAGATCAGCAACTTTCCCAGCAGAGAATTTTACGAGTCTCAGCTCCATGATGGCCAAGATATGCTACAGCTTCGCCAGGCTCCATGGCATAAAGATACTCTATTTGCACCTTACCGATTCTTCGACGTGGAAGGTGTGCAAGAGAAGGGTCGAAAGGGCCAGTCTCTTGTCAATACAAGAGAGCTTGAGGTGGCTCTGCAAATGTACGAACGGTTCAGCAGAGACTACAACGACTGCGACCTGACAAGAAAGATTGGTATTATTACCCCTTACAAGGCACAACTCTACGAGTTGCGATCTCGGTTCCAGGCTCGCTACGGCGAAAACATCACGGATATCATCGAGTTCAACACCACAGACGCTTTCCAAGGACGAGAGTGCGAAATTATCATCTTCTCCTGTGTCAGAGCTAGTTCCACTGGTGGTATTGGTTTCATGACGGATATTCGTCGTATGAACGTCGGTTTGACGCGAGCCAAATCATCGCTGTGGATCCTGGGTGATTCACGAGCTCTCGTCCAGGGAGAATTCTGGCGCAAATTGATCGAAGACGCGCAAGAACGAGACCGTTATACAAAGGGTGATATTCTCTCCATGTTCCGCCGCCCACTAGAAAAGGCGAAGCCGGACGCATACGTGTCGTCATCTGGCCGAAGCTCTGCTGCTCCAAGCCTGGCTAATTCTCCACGACCTCCACCTCAGCAGATGGATATCGCCATGAGAGATGCGACCCTCAGTGCCAGCAACAATGGAATCTCGGATGTGACAACACTAGCTAGCATGAATACTGTCGTCCCGCGCTCAAGTGGACCACCAGTCATTCACGCTTCAGGGAAGTCGGCCCCTCCAGATGGAAAGAAGCGACCCCTGGACTCCCCCGAGCCGAACCAGACCGTAACAAAGAAAGTAAGAAGAGATACCAGCACACACACTGACTAGCCAAAGAGCATATCGTGTTGACACATAGATAGATTGCGAGCGATACTTCGCGACCCGGCGGCCTTATGGGCAAGTTTGGCCAGAGGCCCAGGCCTATTAAACCTCCAACTGATCCCTCTGCCATGTCCCTGCTAGGATTGGCACCCCCCGAACGACCTCCTCCGGTTATCAATTCTGCACCTCCACCGGTATCGAGGCCAAATCCACCAACTGGACCTGCTGCGGCAAGTGGCAACCAGGTAAGCATTAGCTAAGGCAGAATAGATGCGTTGCCAGCTTGTCTTTTTACTGATCATGATACAGGCCAATCCACAAGCACCTCAAGTTCCACGAAAGAAGAAGAAACCGAATCCGTTCCTTCCAAAACGGCGCTGATGGACCCAACTTACCTCCAACTGCTATTTTTTTTTTTTCGTCTTCACTTTTCCTTTTTCTCTTCTTTTTCATTTTAAAAGAGCTCATAGAGGAGACATTGTTGGGCGCTGGAAAATCTTTGCTAGATGGATAATAGATCCACCTGAATTCAGACCTATAACAGGGCATTAGCTAACCTCTTAGCTGGTGGCCGTCTCGCTTGATCGAGAGCTATATCCTCAGCCGCCATGCCTTGAAGTTGCTCTATCGGCATATTGCTTGTTATTTTTATTTTATTTGCTTTTAATTTCTTTTCCCTCTCAATCTAGGAGAAATATGACTGTTGAAAGGCAAGGAAGGGGGCGCAAAAGACTACCTTGGGCTAATTCATCAATTGTAAGAATGGCATGTACGAATATTTATATATCAGCATGAACTAACAGAAGAAACAGTCTGGACTATTCAATTAGTCCTCCGAAACCTTGATAATTGCTTTCCAACCACTTCAGCAGGCGCCTCACCAAGAGCCGGATGCTTCATCTCCAAGAAAAAAGGATATACGATTAATGACGAGAAACGTGGCTAAGAGAGAGCTAGAGTGGGTTTATATAGAAAGAGGGCTAAGGAAAAGCCGAAGACGAAAGAAGGCAAGCTTATGATCGTCATTCATTCTCGAAATTGACTACACACTGGTGGGCAAGACATGCCTTTTTTTTGGCGCTTTATTAGACAGGACTAGGTGCAGGCGATGGTACGATAGCATATGATTTGCATCTGAGGAGTTATAAAAGCATAAATCTACGGGATACAGACCTTGGGGGCTGCAGATATTCATGATATATGGCGTGCACCTATTTGGAAACGGCCAATCTTGGATAAGGCTTCGATAGTTATGACGTTGAGCCTTTGGGAAATAAGACGATTAGGGCCACTTGAATTTTTAGATATAATAGAGATGATATTAATATTCTAAAATGGTCAATAACCCCAAAAATACATATTGACCATCTTTGAGGCTGGCTGTCTGTGACAATTTAGGCCCCGTTGGCTCGAATAAGAACTGAAGTTCTCAGTCTGGCAATTGACTGGGCAGAAATGATGGACTCGAATATACCAAACGATTACCAGCATATTCGTCTAGGCAGACATATTCAGGAGAAAGAAATCACTCGGTTCTCGCGCAAAGTCGATAGAAACGTCAATTGGCTTAAATCAAACTAACTAGACGAGATAGCTGATAAACCATGGCTTCATTATATCTCATATCTCATATCTCTGTAATGCAGATACCACTTTCTTCCCTAATCAGCACATATTGACCAAGTCGCTCGCTCGCTAGCGAGACTCGTGTGTTTCCCTTCCCAAGTCAGTAGCCAGCTGGGCAATTAGCCTGCAAGCTAGGCCGCCTTGAATCCTGGTCTAAGATGGCTAGAGACCTCTTTCTGGCGGCGACTGGGGCGACCGGTAGGGAAGACCCAGTGGACGACTTGATCTTTGGGGCTATTTGGCGGGATAGGCTTAGGGGGCCTGGGAGTAAGCAGTAGGAGCAAGAGGAGGGTTTCTGGCTTCGGCTTTCCTCCGCAGAGGGCCAGGATTTCCATGCGAAATTTGCGCAGTTTTTCTATCATAGATGAGTAAGATATTGAACTGAGGGAGACGCAAATTCTAACAGTAGATAGTACTCAATACTTACCCGCTACTTCAGGGTCGCAGTACAGGCCGTTGTGGCCGCGAGAGTTCATAATGACAACAGGCATTGCGAATTCGAATCTAGCGTTGCTAGTGCGTGAAGCTGTCTCTCTTTTAGTGGAACCGGTTAATAAGGATGTGCAGATCAGTACTTTGGTAGATGAGGGACGAGGACTTACATGACTCTCTCTGGTCTATGACGATGTACTGCGTAGTTTGTTTTAGTTTTGGTTTTGGCAGCCTGAAACAACTTGTCTGAATTACGGGTGCTGTGAAGTGGAAGAGAGCAGAAGAGCGCCAGATTAGCGGTGGTGCTGAAGAGAAACTTATTTTTGGCAGGTGGAAGTACAGTAGCAACCACTGGCTGCCTGCCTGCCTATCGAGCACTTACAGCACCAATTTACGCTGAGGGGTGACTGCCCAAGATGCCTGAGGACCACTATCAACAATCTCAAAATCCCTCCCTTTCCCCCTTTCTCCCTCAACCTTGACCAGGCATCTACTCGACCTCTCGGACGCACTACTCCCTCTACTGGCCTCTTTACAGTTTGTCAGCCTAACGGTCTCAACGGCGATCCGGGATGCATGCCTCTTCTCTTCTCGCTACCAAAAAATCCAAAATGAAATGCAGGCAGGGAGCAGGGAAGGGCATGGCCAGCGGACATTTTGAAGACTCCCAAAAAAAGACATGGAGGAGCCACTCCGTACCCAGGGTGGGTAATTTCGCCTGCAGCTCCGCGTCCCCTTGCATTCAGTCTAGGTCGCTCCCGTATGAGTGCCGGTACACGATTATTACTAGGGACAGTATTAGCGGGCGAGCCTGGCTTGGGCTCTCCTCGTCAAAGGATGATGCAACAGCGGCTCGCTAGAGCTAATACGAGCAATAGTGTTGGATGCTAGATTGGAATCTAATGCACACAGCCTATTCAGCTCAGCTTTGATGGCCCTACAGCACAGCATGTCGAGCGAAAGACGCATCCCTTCAGAGTGCCTTGCTCGAGGGCACTCTCGCTGCTCCCTACTTGTGCATACAGAAGGCACCAAGACAGTGGTCTATAATTACGAACCCATGTCGAAAAAAGACTGACAGAGGATAGAGACGACTCCACGGCAATCAGCGAACTGGAGCCCTCGATCCCTGCAACCCACCCGTCATTGTCATCATCGCTGCTTGGTTCATCTCGGCTCGTCTTTTGCCTATCAGTCGAGAACCGGCAGATGACGGGCATTGCAACCGCACACGTGTGAAGACAGGGTTGACAAGTGCTTCTAGATAATCGGGACGGTGGCCTTTTCGGGGATGATATTCATTCTGAAGATTCAAACAATCAATGCGCAAGCTAGTGCAATCATGCGGGGGAAAGAGAACGCGAGATGTGATCACTCTGCTGGAGCCCGTTACTTCGTTTCACAGCTTGCCCGTTGCCAGCTTTTCTGCTGAATACAGCCGCTTTCAAGGCCGTCCAAGCCATGGCGTCGCTAGCCTACTGGCTGCAAGAGCTAGAGGTCACACAACCGACACGGCCAATGGGCTCTCATGGCGGAATACGCCACCAAAACGGGGCCACCCTGCGAGCTAAATTGGCTCTGGAGATACCCGCTGTCCCATTGGCGGTCCTCGCCCTTGATAGCTCGCTTCTGTACGTTCTCAAGAGCCGGGGGTCCGGGGATGTGCTAGGCAGTTACCAGGGTGCTAGGAAGGTTGAGGGCCTCCTCATCAAAAGGTGACCCGATGTTTAAGGAGAGACCCATGTTATTAAAGACATTGGCTTTGATGATGGCTGTGGAAAGTGATCTTCAGGGCTCCGGTTCTTCACCATCTTCACCTCCTCCGCTTTGGTGAGCTGCGGGCCAACGCCTTCTCTCTCCCTTCTACTACTACTCTTCCTTTTTTCCATTTTTCCTGCCTTTCTTTTCTTTTCTCTCTCGTGTTCAGCTCATACCTTCCACCGGAGCATTGCTTTTTCTCCATCATCGTCACCCTCCCTTCTGTATAGTAAACCAGCTTTTTCCAACCTCTATACTCTATTCATTCATAGCCACATCTAGACCCGCTTGGTGCTAGACATTGCTGGACTTTTCATTCGCTGTTTTTTGTTTTTTTATTCCCTTTGCTTTTTTATTTCCTGGTATCTTTGCCTGTTTTGGCTGTTTTGGCCCGTGTCTATCTCGCCTCCCACCATCCAAAGCACAGTCAGGCGCCTTCTCGCTTCCCCCAGTCGCCGACTGAGACATACATCTGCCCTATCGAGGGCGAGAGAGCCCACGCAGTTCACAGCTCGGCCCTGGTGCTTCTTACTATCGTATGCACTCTGATATGCAAGCTTAGTCTGGTAGTGTTCATAGCCACCAGACATACTTCCAGGCATCCTATCAACGTTCCTGGCCAGGGAGGCACTGAGAACTGGTGGCGGGATTCGAGCACGCAAGGGCGTTGCCACTATTATCGGTGTTCTGAGTGTGTACAAAGTACAGTCCTGATTGTTGGCTGTTGAAACGATAATTCGGTCCACCAGTCCAGTCTATTCGAGAAGCGACGAAAATGGCGAGTGTCGAGGCAACATTTCTAACACCCTGGGTGGGGGACCAAAAACCACCCCCATCGCCGCTTGCTTCTAATCCTGTCGTCTTTCGTCGGTATAGTACCGGCATTAACTTCTTGGATCGCAAAAAAGAAGACAAGAGAGCTTCCATGATTGAACCACCAATGATGACACCAAAGATCCTGAAGAGTACTTACATGGAAGATGATGATGATCTGGACGATGATGATCTTGATAAGCAAGATAACACCATGAGCTTGGCAGAATTTTTCCAGAGCAATGAACCACCATCAGACAACTTCATGTCGGTTCCCTATGCTTACGGAGAAGATAAAGAGCGAGAATCGAAATGGTCCAAATTCATGAGCATCAAGAGAAGAAGCAAATCTGTTCCCAGGCCGCCGGTGAACATCCAACTGCCAGACTCAGCCGTGTCAGGCATTACGAGTGGTGGACACAGGCACATTGCCATCTCGATTCCTCTCGATGCCATGCCGTTTACAGCCGATTCAAAAGCACAAGACGATACGAATGTGAAGAATAATACTGGTGTGAAGTCTGGAGGGGTAAAACCCACGTACGGTACACTCCCACGAAGTTTTGCGGTCCAGACATACTCTGAAGAGAATGGCACTATCACCGTTTATCATCCAATCACAACAGAGACACCGGAAGGATTGGCCAGAGCTCTTCCTTCACATCGCTCCAGCGTTTTGTCCCAGCAATCTATTATATCAGCATCAAGCTTGGGCGAAAGGAGCAACCACACCCAAAGCAGCCATCGACGATCCAATAGCCAGTCTACAGGCTACTCTACAGAAGCATCTACAGTGGCCAGCACCAAGAGCAAGCAACCTCACTACTTTAGCATATTCCCAAAGCCTACAACTCTGCCGCAGGGGCTTCACCCAACCCCCCCAAGACGGCCAAATAACCAGCAGCGATCAGCAAAAGCAACGAGTATGATGATTGCCGCCAGTCAAAAACATCGCCATCCAGCACATTCAGCATCCATTGACGGCCTATTAAATTTAATCAAAGACGAAGAGAATGTTCGGGATGGATACAATAAAAAACCACTACCATCTCCTCCTCCAAAGAGCGAGGCTAGAAACAAGCAGCAGTACAAGCCAGGCGTAGGATTCCCTTCTCCCATCACTGAAGAATCCACAGACGGCTCTTCGGTGGGCAGCAAGCGTGCCGTTCGAAAGACTGTATCTGCTCAGTCAATGTTAACGGTTAGCAAGGAGACGCCTTCTCGGCCCTCAACTGCGGGCTCAATACAGAGTCGTCGCGATAAAGTTCGAGACAAGAAGAGGAGAGATATGGAAGCCGTACGAAATGCAAAACTGTTAAAGGAAGCGCAACAGCGACGACAATCGGAGGATAAGCAGAAAGGCGAAGAGGTAGAAAGCGCCAATGCAGACGAGCAAGACAATGGCAAAGGCCCTCAAAAGGCATCTCCCATTAACACGCTCTGCCCTATTGTCGTCGTTGTTGATCTTCAGCCCTCACCGGGATTACCTGAAGAGACTCCTGTCTCTACACCAAGCGTCTCTACGCCAAGCCAGATGCGGCTTTCTCGCGATATTGACAGCGAATTGTATCTGGAGCAAAAGCGTAACATGATGGACAAGCAAATCTTACGACTCTACGAATCTTACCATGAGAATCGCCTCCGAGACGTGGAGCGCCGCATACGCCGCCTGGAGCGCAATGGTGACGTCTGGCTGCGGGCCTTGGTGCCTGTATTGGATGATATGAGCCGTAACATCAAGACTATCAATCCATCAGCCAATACCAATAAGTTTGCAGATTTGGAGGGCCGAGGCTGGGCTTCAGACGATGAGGTTAGCGGAGCAGGCGCAGAGCGCAAAGCTCGCAGTACCAAGCGCAACAAGACGACGACAAGGAGAGCCAGCTTGTCTCGAGGTCGAATTGCAGCAGGACTGATTGGGGAGAAATTGATGTCTGACGACAGCGAATGGAGCGACACGATGAGCAGAAGCGACGATTTAAGCGGCCTCGGAATTATCGAGCCTTTGATGAGAGAACTCGCTGGCGAAGCACGACGAAGACAGCAGCAGATTGCTGAGAGGACGGCTGATGACTGGCGTGGCAACACTGTATAAGTGAGAGAAAGTGGCTTGTTTTTTCTTCCTTCCTTTCCCTCCTTCTTTACTCTTCTGTTTCTTTTTCTTTGTTTCTTTTGTCTCTTGAAAAAAAGGGTTAGCGAAAAGAATGGGTGATGCCTTTCTTTGAGGCGTTTTTGTGGGATTCTTACGTATCTATATGTTTATTTGATTTTTCGAAGTATAAGTGCGATCATGCTTTGGGACGGATATCATACCAGCCATGGCCGTATTTACCTACATATACCCGTACAACGTCTTGACTTGTCTTAGTTTACTCTACCATACCACATAGTGCCCTAGTATTAATTTATTTTGTCTGAACGAATTTCTCCATTTCATTGAGTGATTGTTCTCTCATTACCTAAATGACAGATGGACGGTAATGACAGCAAGGTCAAGAGGCGTCCGTGGAACAAGAAGTTGGTATCGTCAAGTCCCCACCTGAGATCAGATTACCTCAGTGTGCTAGACCTGAAACACGGCGGGACTTTGTGAGGCATTCTGTAAGATATCAATATTCGTGTGTATGCGAGAGACCCCGATTCTTTGCTGCTCTTGCTGGCTATTATTGCATTGAATGTAATTCCCAATGCCAATGGGCTCAAACGCCTTGATAATGACGCTTGGCTTTCGTCTGGGTAGGGATTCGTTACAATGATTGCTATCACCGCAGCGAGCTTAAGCCCCTCCGACTACCTTCTTTAAGCTGCTCGATCCCAAAAGATCTAAAACGCTTCTCGTTATGACAGGAGTGATGAGAAAGGAGCGGCAAGTACTAAGAAACAAAGAAATCAGCAAAGTCATGTAACCCTTTCGTTGGCCCAGTGAAACAGCAGAGTGAACCCGGCTTCAAGTGGCACTCACCTCGAGAGATTCACATATGATCTTCTCCTTGTCAATTTACTTTACATGTCTCTTTGTAAATGTCTTGACATTCTTGTTAGAATACATTCCTCATTGTACTCCCCAGGAAATTTTTTCGAAATCGTCATCTTTCATGGGAAAGTGGCCTGCTAATTCGTAGAAAAATGCGCAGATCTATTTCTAGGGCGAATAGATTCTGCTGGCTCTTTTGAAGGCTTGAAGGCGAAATGAGGAAACGTTGCTTCCAAGTCCGCACATCCGTAGTCCAGTATAGCTCTAGTAGCCGACAGTCCGAGTGGCAGGGCATCATTCCAACCAACTGTATATATTTCTCGTGTGAGGGACTCTCTGCCATGCAATGTCTTTGGGCTGTTATGAGCAGTTGCCGTCGCCCTCAGTCGTATATTTAGATCACTTGAGATGAGGCAGCTTTGTTATCTGACTATCATCTCATATATTTTGTGATACATGCTCCAACATGATCTTGTGATTCGCCTTTATCCTCTTGAGTTGATTTGCGTCTTGGCGTTTGATTCTTCGCTAAACGAAGCAGCTTAATGATTTGGGGCTGCCCGAGCCACTTCTGACAGAACATTATGACAGTGCAGAGATGGAAGACTGAGAAAGCCTATAGGAAGTATAAAGAGGTAGAAATAAAATTGGTGAGCTGCCAGAATTATAAATTCGACGAAGTTAGACGTTGAGGGAATATCAAAATCACAGCAGCTAAGAAGCAAGGAAGGTAATGCGAATCGATCGCACTTTAATATTTGAGAATCTTACCTCAAATATTAACGTAGTCATAAAAAGTAATGTTTGTATGGCGTCTTGGAGCCAGCTTTAAACATAGCAGCCTGACGATCCAAGTATCTCATTGGGAGGATGGCATTCAGGGGCTGTCTAGGATCTCAAAAGGGCTCTGCATTGGCGGGGAAAAATCCCATGAGGTACAGCATTCTTCGATATTTGGCTCTTTATCTCTTCCTCCAGAGGCTTTGGGAAAGGAGATATTTGACTGAAATGGCTAACGTCAGTTTCAAGCTAAGAGGTTAATAACCGTAGGGCATATTGTATTTTTCCCCAGAGCTCATCTCATCAACATATTTATTGCGTATTCAACTGGGACAACACATTTTGCTGTGACTCAGCAACTTTTTTCTCATTTCATTCATCTTTTCGGCCACTTGGACAATACGACATTGAAGCGGTATACGCAAAGGCATTGCGGTTGGTTCAGTCTTCATTAGATTGCCCTGGACAGTTGAAAGAGTAACCGGCATTAGCCCTTTCTTCGCTTAATCAATTGCGGCTGGTTCTGGGTCTTGGAAACATTCGGATAGACCTGTTGATATACCATCCATCGAAAGAGCTCATTGTTACTGAAAATTACTGAAAAGTTAGTAGGTAGTTGCTCAAATATCTGTTCTCATATTTGGTATTCTTTCCTTGAGATACCTGTGATTGATATGTCAGGCATACTCGTCCAAGGGAAAGCATGAAACCGTGAAAAGAACAATAATTTTGTTGAAACCAATATACAAGAATTACAGCGGCGAGATTGCAAGGCATCATTTCTTTATTTACTTACCTCTTACACCTTTGAGTCTTAGCAGACTCAAGATGCAATATTTTGCTAAAAAGCATAGCTTCTTCATCATCACTTCTTGATATCGTAGCTGCCTTTAAGATGCATTCCACTATCCATATATTTCCTTTGGGGCTTTATCGCGCAGTTGGATGGCATTTCGAATAATATTCTGCAAACAAGATGAACTATCTTGTTTCACTATCACATTTTTAGCGTGCTTTCAATATTTTCTTGGTGTACTTCTATACTTCAGCCAAGAATCTACCACAAGTTGACATGTCTTCCGGGTAGCTTCAAGCAAGCAAGGCAATGAGCCTAGTCTCCGGGCAGTCCCAGGCCGAACCAGTCTGCTGAGTCCGACCAGGTTGTTGAGTTCAGCCAGCCTACCTCGGCGTACTGTGATTTCAGCTGAACACTTTTCGGTGATGCAAACCAGGAATCGAATGACACTAGAGGTGGATGTCTCGGCGTGTTTTCCTTCTCGTAGCTCGAAATCACCAGCGATGGCGTCACAAAATTCGTTTTGGTTCGATGAGTGTCGACAGGGCTCTACATCTTGGCAGGCCATTGGACCGGATCGTATGATGTCCGGGAGGTTTGGCAATCATCCAGCAGAGCTGGCGCTTAGATGCCTCTCCTTGCGGCTGAGTCTGAGACAACTCGTATGTTCACGTCCAGGCGTCAGAGTAATCCCGGGCTCCTGGTAACACCCAAACAAAGTGGTATTCATATGCAGATGATTTTGTGGCTGGAAAAGATTTCAAACATGTACGCCATGAAAATCTGAGTGCTCTGTGACCTTGAGTAAACTCGCCACTGACTCAAAATCAGCCCTGTTCGATATTCACCGCTCAAGGCGACAGCGGTTGTGATAGCCCCTGGCATCGAACTCGATGGCGCGTCTCTTTTCCTTTTTCGCCGTGTTGATCTCGTCCTTGTTTTCTCTATTCTCCGAGGTACATACATAGGTTACTTCGTCCAGGGTGAAGCAATCAGCTGGCAAGGGTGCTATAACACCAAACCCCCACTGATCTGTCGATGAAGCCCACCGGAAAGGCCCTAGCCCTGTCTATCCTTTTCAGCTCTTTTGTCTGCTGAAAGAAAAGTGTGTGGCTGCTAGTTCAGAATAGTTCAGGCTCCAATAAGGCGAAATCAAAGACAAGCAAGTCACCAGGGAGATTTGTTTAGCGGCGTCGATGTCCTAATGCTAGGTGGCCCGAGAGTATTAGTCGTGCTTTGCTGTTTATCTCGATAGGTATGAAGTAAGCTAGTAGGGCCAAAAGCAGCCCTACTAACACCTAGCTCTATGCAGCTACTGGTTGATTTGTTGGCTGGGTTGCTTTCGTAGGGCCGGTCTGAGTGCCTCACCCTCCCGCCATCGGTTGATCACAGACTGCCGGACGATCTTGGCCGGCGCAAGTACTACTGGAAGTAGCGGTACTCAAAAGGCTTTTGGCGCGGATGGTAAATTAGATCCCGCAACGCTAGTCTGTGGTGTAGCGACGAGCTTGCAGTTGAGGCGGTGGGAGCGAAGTCAAGCTGCGTTGATCTTTCGGGCATCTTGCTGCCGTGTACCACAAACACATAAACCACCATGCGGGCGATTAGATTTCTTCATGCATATGCATAGGCTTGTACTCTTGTCCAGCAATGTTTGAATTTCTTCTTTGGCCAATTTATTTTCGGTCTTTCTCTACCTGCTTCGTCGGCTATGGTGCGGTGAATGATAAGGCTTGGCCTTCAAGCAAGACCAACCGACTCCACAAGAGCTCCGTAATACGGGGGCATGGCGAGGGCGGCACCCTGTAGTTTGCTGTACAAAAGACGGAGAGGGCGGCATGTGGGCGGTAGGACAAGCAAGCAAGGGCGGAATATTGGCAGAGCTCGTACGAGCACGTACGTGTTACAGAGACTGGGGAGAGATATGTATGTCTGTCGGTAGATTCTCCGCAGCGTAACGCCACTAATACTACTACTTGGAGACCGGGATCGATGGCCTTGACCAGCCGAAAGCCATAAGCGTCAACAGCTCGCTTTGAATTCGACGTCTGTTACGCTTGAGCGCGTGATGGATCTGTCGCCGCTAGCTTTTCGCCCTTGTAGGCGTTTTAGCGGCTGCGGCGGCCATCTGCTTAGATGACGGCACCCAAAGTGGTGGATGATATTATTAGATTTGGGCTGCTGTGCATCCAGAGGCCCAGAATTCAACGCAGTGTCGTGTCATGTTAGCAGGCTGTTTTCATGGGTAGTCGCTTTGAGTGAATCGTATAGCCCCAATGCCCCAGGTGATGGCCTCCTCACACATTGGCTTCTCCAACAACTTCAACGGGGAAGGGCCTCTTTGGTGCGAGGGACTGAGAGCAAATGTGACGAGTGGCATGCAGGGCAAGAGAGCGACGCCAATTACGACGCTTGACTTGCATACAGGCTGTTCGACGATCCGCGTCGTCAAACATGGAGAGTAGCGACGAACTGCGGCGATAGGCGATCTAGCGGACGTGCCAGATTTGGACTGTAGGGGGTGCGGGCTCGAAATCGCTGATGGCTGATGGCGGCGGCGGCGGCGGCGGCGTTGGCGTTGGCGCTGGCGAAGCAGCCAGTGCATACGATGAGTCGACAAAGGTGTCTCAAGTCTGTACAGCCCAACCAGATACTAGCAGTAGCAGTATTGTATCCACGCGAGGCACCCCATACTATACACGCCCTTGAAAAATCAAAGTCTAAAGAAAAGAAAAGAGCCGCCGATGGTAGGCCGGAGTCTGCCGTGATGACCCCAGCTAGACATGGGGGATGGAGCCACCGAGACAGATGCCTTGTCACGCCAGGGAGGACATTAGTCTTTGATCGAGTACTGTACTCTGCGCCTGTCATCCACAACTGGACTCTGTGATACGGTATTGAATCAATGATGGGGAAGAAGAGCCACCCACACAATTCATCCAGCCAGCCGGAGAGCAGCCTGGAGTAACCGGGAGGGTCCAAGAGGCGTCTAGAGTGGGTGGCTGGCTGAAAGGCTTGAGTTCAGTTGGGAGACCATAATGGATGGAGCAAACATTAGTGGTGGAGCGAGAGGGAGAGATGAAGGGAGAACCGAATAGTCGGGCTGCTGAATTTGTGAATGCAGATTGATCCAGAGCAGAGTAAGCAGCTGCAGAATCGATGGTGGAGATGAGATTTCAAATCAACGAGCCTGATCTTGGTGTTGTTGGAGGAGAAGAGAAAAGCAAACGTAAAATAAGCAAAAATAAGCACCTGCCTATATAATTTTGTGCGGTGAACACCAGAGGTAGGTGCGACCCCTGGGAGGAGAAAGAGGCAGGCACGCCTTACTGTACACCTGCCTACTGTACAGATACATGGCACCACTATCGTCGTTAGGTACCTATTCAAGCCTGCCAACGCGCCCTTTGCGCCAAAATGCTATAGGCTGCTACAGCATTAGCTGTGCTCAGCTTTGTACTCACTCTTGCACACGTCAACTATCGTGGACACAAGACCAAATAACAACCACTCGGGATCTGCTATAATAGTATTTAGTAGTACTGTGATACTATCGGCCAGAGCCTCGATCTCAGTGGTACGACGCCACCACTAAAGCAAAGAGGCTTAGGCTTGATTCGACGGATCTCCAGACCGGTCAAGCATCTGTGGCGTCGCCATTCGCCCGACTAGGGCACGGGCTGCCGCGGATGGCTGCACGAATTTAATTTCCAAGTTTATTTTTACCTTGGCCTCATCGCGTATCACACACTTGTATGTATGTGTATCTGTATGTACGATACCCTTAGATTGTAGGATTTCCGGGCTCACGCCCCTCCCTGGTCCGCCTGGCGCTCGCGCCAACACCATCTTATCGGCCAATCACTCAGAAATCACAAACAATCACAGGCGCTAGTAGCGCCTATTTGGAGATGGAGATCAGCATCGACAAGCATCAGCTACGAGATCCAACTCTGTCGGATGAACAGGCCGGAGATGGTGACGATGCTTCATACTCGATTCTATGCTGATTATGTGTGAGTTGATGTCTAGCCATTCAACAGCAAAGAAAGAGAAGAGGAATCAAGCGGAATCAAACGAAATGATAAAACAAAGGTCATCAGTCGAGACTAGTAACAATACTCCTCTCCACTATACATTTGCCATTTTATTGTTGGCCGGGGCATTCTCAGCCTACCAGCACATATGTACTATTCATTACATGTGCTTCGCGCTTCAAACTTTCTGCCCTTGCCCGATGCCATCATTCTGCCTCGCCTCGCCACCCCTTTTTTTTTCGAATCCCTCGGGTGTCTTTTCTTCTCCTCTGCTTTCCTTTCTTTTCTCATCCCTTCTTACACCGATTCACGTCTCATTGCCCTTGCAAACTTACTTCTGCTCTTGTGCTACTATCCTACCCTCCTGAAAGCCCGGGTGGCCATCTCTCCGAGACCTGTCTTAGATTTTGCCTGTGTGCTGATTTTGACAGGGGCACTGGGACAAGAAATATTGGCTCCTAAAATTAAGCTGTGTAATGATGGTTCAAGGCTGAGATATTTTACAGTGTAATTTAACCATAGAGGCCACTGTATACTTTATTTATTGACGCCGGAAGCGCTGTGTGTATGCTTGATGCCCGTTCAGCTATAGGCTGGTTGGACTGAAGCTATCCGGGATCAAGTGATGGATTAAATTTGAACGGCGAAAACAACACTAAAATAGCCGAGCCAAACGTCTTGAACTGCCATTGCTTCCTGTGCTTATTCTGGTTTTGATTTTCTCTTACAGTTTGCAATTTGAACTTCGCCTAACCACCTTCGAACGCCTTTGAACGTTGATTTATTTGAATTCCACTATATTTTCTTCATTTTTTTGGTGCTGCTGTTGTGGCTGACCGCTCCGCATGATGGGCTGCTTCCCACAACACAAATACCGTTGCTTGGCCTCTTTTTCTTCTTCAATCTTTTCCAACCAACAGCTATAATCTCCAAGTCTCTATGAAAAGAGTATTCGGATCTTGTGTCAAGTACATCTCTACAGGGTACCCCTAAGATCGGCTCCTTTCCCCATCTTCGACGGATACACACTATCGCTTAGTATCTTCACAAAAATTATTAGCTAAAAGTGGAGGCTCGCCACTATGTACTTTGTTTCCGATGGCGGAAACAGTCGTATACATCAGCACGGTGCTCTATGTGACTTGGTCCTACCGCCAGGAAACCCGCTGGTATCCCCCAAAGCCCTCCACCAGGCTCCAGATCAAGAGTCAAGAGTGCCCACTGACAGCTGGCAATTGCATCACAGGGCTCAATCCCTGCCCTCTCCAATCTCACTCCCGAGTCCACCCAAGATTTGTCCAGTCCCCACTACCCAATCGGGAACCAGAACCGCATCTAAGTCGCCTGTCTCTCGACAGCTCCAATACCCACCCCCATCCATCAATCTCTTGCGGCCCGGGATTGTCCCCCCATCCCATCTCGCCCTCGTACAGGCACTTCTGGGCTGCTACCGAGGACAAGGTAGGGACCAGCAGCCACCAGCAATGGCAGCATGTGCGTGTACGGATACATACGGCCTTGCTGGCCTACCACTCGTACAGAAGGCAATGGTAGGTCGGCGAACTGCCAGGATAGACGCTGGGCGTGTACGAGTACATGATGCTCATACGTGCTGTTTACCTGACAGTGGACGTATATGCAGTTCTTCGTTGGACAGCGACTATACGGCCACTACTGACCGTACCGGTACACTCCCTGCAAGGCAGTAGGTCATTGTACATTAGCTGGGAGGTACTCACATACTCTCTGAGCGTATGTACATGTATATATGCATAACTGGGCCCAGGCCCCATTGTCCGTGTCCTGAAGAAAGACCCCTGTATCAAAAGCACCTGCTTTTTTTTTCTTTATTATACCCTGGCTCTCTTCACCTTTCTCTTGTCCACCAACAGATCTCCTCTCATTCTCTTTCTCCTCACAATCATTCATCCTCCTCTCGAGTTATTCATCACCCGGCTTTGGATCTGTTTTTTGATCTTCATCATCCCATAGCACCTCCTCGTCCCCACTCCACAGACAACATCGGGTGCCATTATGGACCCGTTGTCTGTCCCCGTATCGCCCACCGCGCCGGCTCCTGACATTCCAGAAGAGCCACAGACCGAATCTACCACTGTCATCGAACTAAACGACACAGAGTACTTCAAAGAGGTATTACAGCTGCCTTTGGGCAAATCTGAAGCTCAGGCCGACGAAGAGCTCTTGGCTAGAGCAAACGCCGTTGGCATCACCGCTACTCTGCCATCTTTGGCCAGCCAATGTCCCCCCACTAGCAGCTGGTCCGACTCGTCGTTTGGAACTCCACAGGATCGGTCTTTTTCTAATATTTCCAACAAGACAAATGGAACCGGTGTATCGACTCAATCTTCGGCCATTTGCCCCCCGAGCCCTCTATTTGATTCCGAGGGTGGAGAAAGAAGAAGTTCAACATCGAGCCTAACTTTTGCCCACTATGAACGCTATATCTCTACCATCGATTCTGGTATCAATGACGATAAACCCGCCAAAGACCCACTCCCAATTTATAACTTCTCTCCCCAAAGGATATTCATACCCTCTCCCAAGAGCATGGCCAGCGCGAGTTCCAAGAAGAGCAGTTTTCAAGCCTTCAAAGAACGCTTATTTGGCAAGAAGAAGAAGAAGAAGATTATCCAGCAGCCACCACCACTGCCGCCGCCTGTTGTTGAAGTCAAGATGTAGGTCTTTTTCCTTTTCTATTTTTGGGCCACGTTTATCATACCATCATCCTTCATTTCCCATATGCCCATTGTCTCATCTATATGTAGATCTATTAGCTGACGTCTTACGTGTGTAATTTCATACAGTCTATGCACTACTTGTCGTGAAAGTTTTGCAGAAAAATCCAGTGCCCTTCACAAGCTCAAGTGTGGCCACATCCACTGCATTGATTGCGTGAAAACTATGATCAAGCAAGCCGTCGAGGATGAATCCCTTATGCCACCAAGCTGCTGTTCCTCTCCACTTACGCCTTCACTAATCAGGGCAATTCTGAACCAAGATGACCAAGATACCTTTTTGCTGGCAGTTGTCAAGCTCAATACTCCGGCTGACGAGCAAATGTTTTGTCCAGACGAAACCTGTGGCAACTTTGTTCCGCCTCAAGATGGGTATGACCCCAGACATCCACTTGATCTCACCTGCGTCAAATGCAATGGCCGTATGTGCGTCATATGCAAAGACACTGCCCATAATCTCGGCGAAAATTGCCCTCTAGACTGGGAGCTGGCTTTGCTGAAGAAAAAGCAGATCCAGCAGAATGACAAGGAGATTTGGAGGCGATGCTACGAGTGTAAAACTCTAGTTCAGGCGAGCGAGACATCTCAACTCATGACTTGCCTATGCAAGGCCCAATTCTGCTCTGTGTGCATGGGTATTTGGGATCCCATAACCGGGTGCCCCAACCTTTGCAGCTTTGAAGATGAAATGCAACGACGGCGGATCTCAGCTACTCTGTCTTCTATTAATGAACTGAAGCTACGTTCTAATCCGTCTATTCAACAGCTCGGACAGGAGCAGCAGAAAGAGCTGCATCGATTCATGGAGTACAAGCTTCGTACCAAAGACGCTTTACAGACGCGCCACCTGATGCGAGAGGCTACCTTGGAGGAAAAGTACGAACTACAAGAGGAAGCAATCCAAGAGAGACATGAGAAGACGTTGACTCAAATGGAAGTCCGCCACCTTAAGGCCGAGATGGAACTGCAAGAGTCACTGAATCGTTATGAGGAAACCATCGGCTTTCGAATCAAACACATGGAGGGCTACTGCAACGGCCTTGGAAGGAACCCGAACTCATCGGCACCGGTCAGGACTGTTACTGAGAAAGACCTTCGAGAGCTCGGCCACCACTACCATATACGCGATACCATGGATCAAATATGCTCGGGCAAGATCAATGTCATGAGAGAGCGACAGGCCAGGCTGCAGGAAGACTGCCAAACACAACAAGAAAACGAACTCGAGACTTTCATGGATAAGAGACAGGAAGTACTTGACAAGATGGAAGCCGAGTTTCTTCGGGAGGAGACTCATTTCAACGACGTTTTCGCAGCCCGCCAGCGACGCGTACAGGCCCGATGGGTCCTCGCTATCGAGGTACTGAGCAAAGAGCTTGAAAAGCAGAACCCTAAGCAAGCTTACCGCCGTGTCTCAATTCCAAAATGGCCCGAAGATAGGGCCTACAGAGCCCGCTGCGGCGATAATCAGCAATAATTCTACTATGGCGAAGTCTTCCTTCTTTCAGCCTTGAAGCTACTAGCAGAATTACTGCAGACTTACTCATCAAATGACGACAACCTTAATGTTTACATACATAATACCCTTGACGACTGTCACCTCCTGCATTCTCTTTGTTCATTCTCTTCTCTGGCCGAGACTTGGTATCTCTTGTGGCCTTTTCGATTTTTCTCTTCTCTCGCCCGTTGAGCATCTCGTTTAATCACCACTCTTCCTCTTCTCCTTTATCCGGTTTGATTACCGACACGATCTCTATTATCCCTTTCTTATGCGAGTACGCTTATTCGCCAACATTAGCCACATATAATCATGTTTACTTTCTTCCCTATTTTACCTCATGCCACTCGCTGCTCAATCACAAATTGAGAAACGCTTTTTTTCCTAACTCCCCGATTCCTTACCTTCTTTATAATTATTAATACTGTGCGATTCTCCTTTTATGATAGCACTATCAGCATTCTATGGGCATTTTGGGCCGTTGGAGCATTGGCAGAAAACCTCCTCTAAAAACACACGCACAAAAAAAAAAAAAAAAAAAAAGCAAGCAAGCGGTCAGGATTGCATTTCATTACATCTACTTTTCACTTCTCACACTGTTATGTGTTGAACTTGTCTCTTCTAATGCCGTGTTTACCGACGCGAGCTCGAGGGCTTCGCTGCACTCTCAACGGATGATTATGATACCAGCCGAAAGGGCGCATGCACCCTGGAAAGCAAAAGGGTATGGATTAAAAAGTTCTGGTTGGTTTTTATTTGGGCCATTATGGGGTAGGCCACGGCCAAGGCCGAAACTGGGGTGGATTCAAAGATTGTTGTGTCACACACACCATTGCATTTAGTAGATAGTTTTAGATAGCTGTGTTTAACTGTTAATATTAATATAAAGACTGTATACCAAAAATTGTAACGGCTCAATGATCATATCTTGATCGGTAAAAGCAAAGTAGTTACGGCTGATATGGGTTGGCTTCGTAGAACTGAGAGAGATGGTTACACACTGAGAGGAGCAGAGGCAGAGAGGACACATAGCGATAAACTCAACTTACCGGACAGTTTGGCTGCCTTGACTTGACTTACACCTGCTCGTAATTCGTATAGATAGAGATGTACGTAATATGAGAGTTGTGTCTCATTTGACCCTGGCATCAATCCTACCGTGAAAAGGCCTTTTATGCGAATGAATCACTCAGTACTTTTTCAACCGCTCACGTAGTATTGACTATCGTAGGTAGTTGCTGAGTGGGCTCTGTCAACCTATTCCGGGATCTTGGGATAACAAGGCTGCAGATCTAGGTTGACCCTTGCCTCAGCTTTCCCGGCGGGCAAGACATCAATCGGCCTATAGATGTCATTCAGCTTGGATGTTTCCCCCACCACCCACCACCTGTCAGCACCCACCCGAGATTCGCTCCCCTAATGCGGTGGCGGTTGAGAGCCGAGCGCCGTGCCTTGTTTGTACGACCGGAAAGCCCCCTGCTTCAGTTTCGGTGATGGATACCCTACTGATAGGTATACGGGGCCCAACTCGGAAGCTGCGCTTTGCATGAAGTAGTATCACGATATCGTTCGAGCTCTGGGGGGTGTGACGCTAGAGATGTCGACCCACGGAGATCCAAGATAGATATTTGTCTGTTAGGGGAGACTGAGATGCAATGACTTGGCCGCCTTAGCGTAGTGTGCTATTGCTGTCACTTGGTGACTCGTATTTATGCCTGTGTTGCCTCTAGGTCGGAGTAGACGGCATGTTTGGCTGGCTTATTGTGGTTGCACAGGATGAACCATTTTGTTTTATGCTGTTCCATGTCGTCCTGCTGCGAGTTTGGCACGATTGTGATCATGTTTCAAACATGTAGTAGATGAGACTGGCCCTTTATTCGTATGTGATGGCGCTTAGAGAATGGCCAACAAGAGAAGATGATGACCCAACAATCTCTACTATCATAGTCTCAACAATACCGTGCTCAATATATCCAGTGCAAGATACTAGTCTATCAATTAGTTACCAAGCACACTGATCGGTAGCCAGTAATAGCCCTATTTTCTTTTCCTACTATGTTCTCCGAATAGCCACAGCGGAAAAAGAAAAGAAAAGTCTCGGAACTACTCCGTATGTAACTCAGAATACTTGTACTCCGTAAACTTTCGTTTCCATCGTCTCTAAACTTTGATAGACGCGAGAGGTACCTCGTTCACATGTTACACATACACTTTTCATGAGTCAGGATGCCCTGCCAATTGAGAAACAAGACGATCTCTTCCTTTTTGCTCAGGCACTGCATGTATTGTCTCATACCAAATATCAATAGTCTGAGAAAAAGAAATGAAAATGGCCATCCGTGAAGGATCATGTACTGGTACTTGCACCAGATTCTTGATCTGGCTTTGGCGCATTTCAGATTTTCGGTGATAATGATGGAGGGGGCGTAGACGAAAGTTGGCTTGGAGGAAAGAAGCAATTAAAAAAAAAGCAAACATTGTCGATGACCTTGTCAGCTGAAACCTTGACCAGTATATGCTGTGGTTCAGCTCTCGACCCCTCCATTGAGCTGGCTTCAAAGGCTGCCAGTAGACTTGTCCGTGTGTTTTCCAGCCCAAATTCTCGCTTTGGGAATTCTCTCGTCCCGGTTGTCGACTGAGGTAGTCCTCTCACGATTGAACTCCTATTTCTCTCGATTTTACGCAGGCCCGAAATGTGCCGTTGGGTAACCGTACATCGTGATACATCCATTCTATCTAAGCTGGCACAAGTTGACTACTGTGCTCCTTCGGAAATGCATCTGAGACAAAATGTCAGTCTGTGAGACTGGACATTATTGTGAGGCTGAGCGGACCTTCTCATCCGCACACGAGGCGGCCATCTCCACTGTTGGCGGTGCACAGTCTCATCGGCGAAGCGATCGATGAGACAACGCTCTCAGCCGGCATAGCTCGAGATGGTGATTTTATCGTATGATTTTTTTTTCTTTCTTTTTTGAAGCCTTTGTCTTAACCTCGTCTCAGTTGAGAAACCCTCGACATCTATCCATCAAAGACGTATAGGATTCACATAGAAGTGGAGATCTCTTGGACCCCTGTCGATGTCTCACAAGGTTTGGCACACAGATTTGACAGACAGACTCAATTGCTGGCTCGGGCACTAACAAAAGGTTGGCCGATGCAGCTCTGTAGATCCGGAAAGCGGCAAATCTATTTTCTCCGCTGATTACCTAAGTCGCGGCGATTTGCGAAGAAAATAACGGGTTTGGGGCTTTGGTTATCACACGTGATCTTATCGCGATAACCCCACATGCGCGGCGCACCGAACTGGGCCATTGGAGAGGGAAAAAAACCCTGCCGAATAGCACAAAATTACAGCCGAAGGAAAAAATACGCCTTTTCTGCTAACCCACACGGACTCCTACGATTCGCATCGCTCTCGTTCTTTTCCTTCACCACAAAGACACACATCAATCAAGATGGAATCTAGCTCCAAGGCTCCCGTCAAGCTCGTCAAGGTGACCCGAGTGCTCGGTCGTACCGGTATGATGAGACTCATTCCCGTCGCTCTCATGAACTCTCTGTCGCCAGTCTGTCGCCGTCGCTGCTGTTACGATTTGTCGTCGCCCCTGCTGTTGGGATTGGGTGGGTGAGCAAGAGGAGGAAAAAGCTTTTCAATGTCATCACCTGGGAAAGGAATTGGGAAAAAAAGGAAAAAAAGAGAAGGGATGCATGGGGATCGACGACACTACCGAAATCGCAGCGATGACGCGCAAACTGGCTGAGAGGGGTTCATGGAGCACCATCAGAAAAACAACGGAAATTGCTAACAAGAAGCCCTGTACAGGCTCTCGTGGTGGTGTCACCCAGGTCCGTGTCGAGTTCATGGACGACCAGACCCGTTCCATCATCCGAAACGTCAAGGGACCCGGTATGTTTGAGCTCAAAACATCAACAAACTGCTGACCGTCGACATGTTGGGCTAACTGAATCTGTGCTATTTAGTCCGTGAGGACGACATCCTCTGCCTCCTCGAGTCCGAGCGTGAGGCCAGACGTCTGCGATAAATGTCGAATGTTGGAAGGGAAGGGGAGAGAAAAGGAAGTTGGCAGTGGTTCTCATTGGCGTGAACGGGTACGGGTCATTTTCTTTGGGTGTGTTCCATCTGGACATTACGGCCTCTTTTTGACGACGGCATGAAACGATGGTGTCAAATAGCGACAACCGGCAGGGCTTTATACTACCTAGTCGGAAATACCTAGGCTCATTCTCATAAAAAAAAAAAGATACAAAGCTTCTTTTTTTTTGGTCCAGACATGGAATAGCTCTTCAACTCGATGGCCGGCTTGTTGGCTGATAGTGACGGACTGACTAATGCACTGATGAGGAAGTCAATGCAATAAGCTGGGCAGCTGTTATGAGGTTATACGTGGGTTTCACTGGCATTGTAGTTTAGACTACGATATTTTGATGTGCTACAGCATTAAGAGATCTGTTGTCTGGTCATGATTGCACAGGCTACGCGTCCGCCATAAACATGATCTGTTTTCTCCCGCATCCTGAATCTCATAAGCAGGAGACAATTCACCACCACTTGGAATATTCGCCCATGCTATGCCATCGAACTGTGATGATGTGACCTGATGATGACTCCGGCGAGAGATGCCAGTGAGAAGAGTGGTTGGGATAACGCGACAGCTACAGCGTAAACCGCCAAAGATGCCGAGTCTAGACTATAATAACCACTGCATTTATCCGTTGGTGGTTGGCTTGGTATGCTGTGACTCGCACTTTATAACCAAGACTTTAGTGTCGCTTCCATGTCGCTTCCATGGATATCCTGGGCGTAGTTGGGGGAACGTTTGAATTTTTTGAATGGGACTAGGGAGTACTGAGAACTAAACTAATACGCGTTGACCGGGGTTGGTTGTGAAGAATCGAAAGAGTTGTGGATATTTGTGAAGCTGGGGATATGGTTCTTCTCTTGTTTCTCTCTCCAGACTTTCAGCCTGAATCAAGGATATCTCGAGCCGCTAAAAGTCGCCAAGAGCCAGCAGTTTCAGGGCAAATTTCGGCAATCTTAAGCTTGGTTCTTAATTCTAATACTGTTGATATTTCTTCACCGAGTGTCAGTTGAATAGGTGCTAGTGATGGTAATAGGTAGGTGGTATAGTTGGCATGCACAAATACGAAGTATATGAACCTGGTCCCGCATGGCCAAGAGAGACGCGTCAGCAACTTGAAAAAGAAGGACGAAAAAATAATGGAAAATGAGATGCTAAAGCGGATGTTCGGAGACTTGTGTGCACCATGAGATCGTTTCCATCGGCTTCGTATACGAGACTCAAAGTCCGGCGACGTGCAGGTGCGGTGCGGGATTCACGAATACGCTGCCTGTATGACGGACAGGCTGAGGTGGCCTCGAGGCTGAGACTGGGAGATCCTGAGGTAGTCACCAGGTACCCCCGCGATGACGAACTGCAGGGCGATATACCCCGTAGGTACTCGATCCGGCCGCATCGCCCAGTGCTAGCGGGAAACACCCCGAGCGAGCCACTGAAGAGCCGCTGGACAGGGCAGAACAGGCCACCCGAAATCCCCCCAAAACTATCCCCCATCTTTTTAACCTCGTAGTCCCCCCAAATCGCCATCTCCATATCTTCATTATCACGGGCGCCCCCATTTTATGCTCGCCTCTCGCCAGCCTCAGCCACCCACTTCAACCTGCAGTAGCAGCAATTGCATTCCGGCAATAAGCTTGCCATCTCGTCGCTTCTCCCGCGATCCCTCCCGTCCGCTTCGCCCACCGGATTGGTTCATGTCCATTAAACTGCCGCGCTCTAACAAAGTGGTCCCAGCCCCTCGCCTTGCTGCTGCTGCTTTTTCTTTTTTTCTTGTTTCATTTTGCTGGTGACGACATTGGGATTATTTCCTCCAGTGCTCGCGCGAAACTGACGGATTACGATTCCCGCAATTTTCGCGCGGATTGCCACCGAGACACGTCATAAACACAAGAGATATAAAGCTCAAGCCGAGGTATTGCGGAGCTTGTCAGTCGCAAAACAATCCTTCGGGCTACTTGAGAAATTGCTCGCCATCCAAAGGCGCCTCCCGTCTAGGGTTTGGTGAGCTTCCCCTCCCCTGCCTCTTCCTTATTCGCGGCTTCTAGTTTGTCATAGATCGCTCGATTCCACCTTGTTCCTGCATCTGACTTACTCTTAATCGACTTGTGGACAGGTCACTCCAAACCGCTGCGGCGCAACTTTTTTTTTCTCCCGCGAATTAATAGTGGACGATACGAACTAGCAGAGTTTCGTCATCGACTGCTACCACTCGAGCTCTCTCCCCTGTCGATAATAGACCACAGCTCAAGCCTCTCGAGAGGCGAAACCATACATCATAATGGCCGACTTCCGCTCGCCCATTGATTCTCCAGTGCCGTCACTGGCGCTCCAGATGCCACAGTCATCGCCGCTGCAGCATCGCCGAGACTTTTCAGGATCAATTACACTGGACGACCCTACGCAGCTTCGGCGAGGTTCTGGCGATGTGGTCGCGCATGAAGGCCCTTCAACTGATGCGAGACCCGGCGATGGTATGGCTGCGCCAGACGATGCTCCCGCTTTGCCTGCAACTGATCCATCCGTGCTAAAGTTGGTCGACGAGGTTTTGGCGTCCGAGGTATGAGATTCTCATGCTCCAAGCAAAAATGCGCGCGCGTAATGCCGATGCTGGCGCCGCTATTGTTGTTAATGTTTATGCTAATTTCCATCGATAGCAAGGTATTCCTTCACTATTACAGCGCTTGAAACAGAGTATAGCCTCTGCAAAGGTGAGCCAATTTGTCCTACATACATATAAATGTGGTCCTTTCACATGGCGGCCAGCGGCACTCCATGCTGTTGGCTGCAGCTCTGACACCATGTGGCTGAGACAAGAGTGCCGGATAAGATGCTGATGATGATTGCTTAGGAGTTTGGTACTTTTCTCAAAAAACGAGCCGGCCTTGAAGAAGACAATGCTCAGACCCTGAAGAAGCTGGCGCGCGCCACCCAAGATAACATCCGACGACCCGAACACCGCGGAGGCTCATTTGCCCAAGTATACGAGGAGATGGTCCATATCCACGAGCGCATGGCTGATAATGGCATTCACTTTGCTGCCACGCTTCTACAGATGAACGAGGAGCTCCTTGACGCAGCTGGTAGTGCTGAACGTAACCGCAAATCTTGGAAAGCCACTGGTCTGGCTGCTGAGCAAAAGGTTGTCGATCTCGAGGTCACAATGCGCAAGTGCAAGACGAAATACGACTCTCTGGCCGAAGAATATGATCGCGCCAAGACAGGCGAGAGCAGACCCGGTGGCGGCAAAGTCCTAGGCGCATTCAAGGCGCACAAGTCAGCGGCCCAGCAAGAAGAAGAGCTTCTGAAGAAGGTCCAGGCCGCAGATCAGATGTATCACAGCGCTGTCAAAAGTCTACAGCATGAGAAGGCTCAGCTGCAGAATACAATTCGACCTGAGCTTGTCAAGTCGCTGCAGGAGGCTGTCCGAGAGATTGACTCTGCTGTTGGGATGCAGATGCAAAAATTTGGTAAGTGGTAAAGCCAGGATCGATAAGTGCAAATCGGGTTTGTTAGCTAATTACTGACTGCTGAACACTCGACAGCTTTGAATAATGAGAATCTACTACTTGGCAATGGTCTCGTCATCAGTCCGTTTAGAAACAGCACTTCCATTGGCCCCAACCAGCCCCGAAGCATGAGATTCGCCGTCGCGTCCATCAACATCAACAAGGACCTGGATGAGTTCGTGTCTGGATTCCACTCCAAGGTTCAACCAAATACCGGCGAGATCAAATACGAGCGCAATCCGGTGCGTTTTCACCTCCCCAGACTCACCTGATTGCTCCCAACTCCTTGTCTGGATCTCTCAAACTGACATTCGTTCTCATTTGCTTCTTTTGCAATTTTAGGTTCTTGGTCCTCTACCCGGCTCCATGGGCCACTCATCCCTACCACCTGCATCTCATGCTTCGAAGCCTTCTGTTAGCCAAGCTCCTCCCGCGAGTGGATACCAAAGCCCGCAGTCTTTCTCAATGGCCTCAAGGAATGGCCCTGGCATCTTCAACGATCCTCCACCAGGCGCTCCAGGCGCTCCAGGCGCTCCAGGCTCTCAGGGGCCGGCAGCTACTTCTACTCCCATCAGCCCAGAGCCTCTGAAATCATTCCATCAATCGAACCACAGCCGTACCTTTAGCCAAGGCAACATGCTGAATTCCCCTGTCAGCCCGCAGCCTCAGTATGGTTCAACAGGCCCAGCATCAGGAGGCCCTCGCTTCCCCAACGGTGGCCCTGCGCTCACCGGTCCGCCGCAGCTGGGAGCGCTTTCCTTCCAAGAGAGCGAAGGCCCATCCGAGAAAACTTCTTCACCTCCTCAGCTGGGACTTCCATACCAGCCTCCTGGGCCAAGCGCTCCACCGGCATACAGCGGCCCGCCTGCTCTCAACACCTCTACGGGCGGCTCAAAGCCTGTGTTTGGCGTTCATCTGGGCCGCTTGTATGAGCGAGACGGCCTTGCCGTGCCCATGGTTGTGTACCAGTGCATCCAAGCTGTCGACTTGTTTGGACTGGGCGTAGAAGGAATCTACCGCCAGTCTGGTTCCATGAACCACATTAACCGACTTAAATCCATGTTTGATTCAGGTATGTCCATATCTGCTTTTCTGAGTATTTCCTCCATCATGGCAGTTTCATCTAACTAAATGCTCTTTCTTATACAGAATCTCAAGCACAAGCACTCGATTTCAGAAACCCGGAGAACTTCTTCCACGATGTCAACAGTGTTACGGGCCTGTTGAAGCAGTTCTTCCGGGATCTGCCTGATCCGCTGTTTACTACAGAGCACCACGGCAGCTTCATCAACGCAGCGAGTACGTTGACCCCTCAGCTACCTACCTTTCTCTTGGTCCCTTTTTCTTCAATACTGACCCCTTTTCTAGAACACGAAGATGAAATCGTCCGCCGAGACAACCTCCACGCCATCATCAACAGCCTGCCCGACCCCAACTACGCCACCCTCCGCGCCCTCATGCTCCACCTGCACCGCGTCATCGACAACTCTCACATCAACCGCATGAACTCTCACAACCTGGCCGTCATCCTCGGCCCCACCCTCATGGGTACCGATCCCAGCACCGCCATTACAGATGCCGGCTGGCAGATCAAGGTCATTGACACAATCTTGGTAAACACATACCAGATCTTCGATGAAGATTGATTGATTATTTAGCTCTTTTTCTTCTCTCCCTTTTTCCCCTTTTGGTAACAGCCCATGTGCTGATATCTAAAAATGTCGTTATTTCTCTGTCCAATATGTCCCTCCCTTCGTGTCTCCATACTAGTCTTCTATTCATCTCTTTTGCATGGCGCTTTCTATTTATTTGCTTATTTCATTATCTTTATCGTCTTTCTGTCTCATCACAGACATACGTCAATTTACTACATTCAAGTCAAATCTAATAGAATGTAATGTTGTCTATTCTGTCCCTTTCTTGCCTGCGTCGTTTCATTCTTTAGGGCTTTGATATCAGTCAACGACACACGTACTCTGTATTTTGCACGGAGGTAAAGTAATAGTATAAGAATATAAGTTAAAAAGTCATTCAATTGAGTAAAGGTATCCTACAAACAAGCAAAAAAAAAATGTACCCAGAGATGAAAAAGAAAAAAACGACGAAAAAAGAGTAAGCAAAGCCGCTTCGAAAACCCTCTCCCCATACCCCATGCCATGCATGAATAGAAAACTCCAACCCCAGGAAAAAAGAAAACAATCAAATGGGTGGAAAAACTTGTATGATTTGCAATACGCCTCCTCTACATCAATCTTGAAAAGCCTCCCATTAACCATAACCTCTTTTGTCTGTCCCTCTTTTATATGATGAAGTCCTGTTTTTTCTGGTTTCTCCAACCGAGGACAGGAAAGAAAAAGGTATCGGGAAAGCCCTCTCTAACTAGCATGATAAAGACAAAGTACAAAAATAGGGAAATAGCAAAAGACAAAAAGAGGAAAAGGAATACAAAAGAAAATAAAGAAATGAAAAGGAGAAGACAAAAATGCCATGCTTTCCATAAACCACAACTCCTCTCAGTCTCCTTTATAGGTATCTCCTCCACTTCCTCTCGTATGCATTGTCAAGACTCCAGTGCAGATATCCAATTTCCTCCATTCTTCCTTTTCTTTCATGCCCTTTTTCTCGCTACCAGCCGTCACATGAGTCATAGCAATTATGGGTATTTCTTCTTTTCCGAAGTCTGGTATGATACTCGCATCTTTAAACAACGCACGATGAAGATGTAAAAACAAAAACAAAAAAAGGACAAAAAAACAACATGACGAGTGGAGAAGAAGGTACTGCCTGGGAGAAAGATGCATCCTATAGGCACGGGGGTCTGGAATCCCCCCTTTATCTTCGTTCTTCTACCAAGTGATAGCCTTGATCATGAACGTAGCCATTATGCGCGCTGAATGGTGCTTCGTAATGATGAGATGGATATGATGCTAAAAGGGAACAGTAAACGAAACGAAACCCAAAAAGAAAAAGCCACGAGAATATGTATAAGTAAAGAAAAGAAATAGAAAGAAGAAGAAGAAGAAGAAGAAGAAGAAGAAGAAGAAGAAGAAGAAGAAGAAGAAGAAGAAGAAGAAGAAGAAGAAGAAGAAGAAGAAGAAGAA